>NC_053027.1:237557474-237661490 GCF_003073215.2 Triticum urartu | reverse complement strand
GGATGGTTTAGTCCATTCAAGAATCATGCCATAGTTTGCTCCTCATCTTCGTGACATTGGATCGTATCATTGCAATCTCCATTTCTTTGTAGTATTCTTCAACGGACTTGGTGCCTTTCTTGAGAAGTTGCAATTTATTGAAGAGATCTCGGCTATAGTATGTAGGTACAAAACATGCTCTCATGACCTCCTTCATTTGATTCCATGTTGTGATAGGTTGGTACGCCTTTAGCTTGGTGCCGCTGAATGACTTGCTCTCACCAAATGAGGATGTAGTCCTGGAACTCAAGTGAGCCATGGCGACCTTCTTCTCCTCTTCATAATTGTGAAGATGGAATATCTTGTCGACCTTCAATGCTCATGAGAGGTAGTCTTGAGGATCATTGCTTCTGGAAAACTTAGGCATGTTGAACTTGAGCTTGCCTTAGCATTGCTCTTCATTGTGTTAGGGCGATGGCAATGATGCTCTTGTTGTGGTTGAGAGGCTTTAACCGCTTGCTCCTCATGCTCCGCTTGATAAGCTTGATGTTGAGGTCATGGAATTCTTGCACGGTTCCTCATTTCTTAGCGCTCCTCAAGGCATGCGGCTTCTTCTTGTCGCTCTCATCAGAGGGCCTATTCTTGTTCATGCACATGGCGATTGTTCCTGTTGACGGTGTGAGTTGCTTCAGGTAGAGCACGTTGGGCTTCAAGTGCTTGTTCCTCAGAGAGTTGTTGCTCTTGTCGAAGGGCGTCACCATCTATGTTTTCTTGTTGTTGTTGGCATCGTGGAGCTTGCTCTTGTTCCATGGGATCATTTTCTTGGCGATGATGTCGTTCATGTCCCCAGAGGCAGTCTTGTATCCATTGCCATGAAAATGGGTTTTGTACAACTTGATGATATTCATGGTCTTGACGATGATGCAGACAATCCTGGGGATGACTTGCATCCGAAGAAGTGTCTGAAGAGTGTCGGCTTGAGTGGCGTCGTTGTGATGATGACGATGTTGTAGAAGAGCAGTTGACCATCAAGACACGGAACTCTTCCATTTGTGATGATAGCTTGTCGCCAAGGTAGTCCTTGTGCGTTGTTCATGTTGTCACAAGTCGGTGGTGAGTTGGTCAATGCAGTCGCCCAAAGTTTCATTCTCTTGATACAAAACTCTATGTGCGCCAAATAGTTGATTCTCGGTGACGTAGTTGTTCAGCTCCTCTTCTTGCTCGATAAAGAGTTGGTTGGTAGAAGTGCTCGGCCTATGCATCATCTCAAGCAAATATGTGAGTGCCATAAAGGAAAGGAATAGGCCAAATGTACCTTATTCGATGTGGAAAATGGATCAATGATCACTCAATATGGTATTATGGAAGTAGCACAATTGGTACTGGATCTTGTCAATCTCACACGTACACAAGTAAAGCTTTTGGAGTATCTCGATGAGGATGGTGGCACAAAATTTATGCAATTGTTACAAGATTGAATAATGTTGAAAGAGATTCATGAATTTGCAAGTGAAACAAGTGGACCAATAGCAATATGTGACACACACAAACACATGCACGGATAGATAAATGGGGTCATGCAACCAAGAAATTAGCTCAGAATGTGGATACCACAGAAAATGATCTTGTTGCACAACTCTAGAGAGACGCTAGCAAGATTTCTCAATAGGCGAGATACGACACTTGTGCACAACCTATGAGAGACAAAATGTACCGACTTCTATCCCAAGTATGCTACGTATGTATGATTCCTGGTGATTCTGTCACAATGATCCAAGATGATCAAGTATGGCACTTTGATATGAAATGTGGCAATGCTATGGCTATTGCTTACAAGCTCTTTGTTTTCTCTTTCCTTAAAAGCTTTTAGTTCACTTTTTTGATATGGACACTATGCGAAATAGAACCTGCAATCAAGTTCTCAAATGGCCAAACATGTTAGAATTTTCTATGGTAGAGGAAACACAATGGTGGTTGTGGAAAGCGATTGTTGTTAGTGGAAGGCTTGGTGGAAACCAGGTCAAAATTGGCAACAAAATTGGTGAAAAAGGTGGATGGTGGTGTTTGTGGCTGCTAGGCGCCGGATGTCCCAGGGGGGATGTCCAGGGTCGCTGAACCATGGAGGAACTCGTGGAAATTTTGGGGAAAAGAAAAATCCAAGTCAAATTCCAGGAATTTCATGGATGGAAATTGGGGAAAAGGTGTGGGGAGGCTAGATCCACTCGAAACATAGCAAATCCATGCATCCAACATGATGTAGGTTGGAACCCTAATGGTCAATCTTTTCACATTTGGAGGGGGAAAGAGAGGCAAATCAAGATGAACACTCGACGCACTACAAAAAAACACTTCCATGATGGTATGTCTTTGTCACAGTAGG
The DNA here is from genome assembly GCF_003073215.2 of Triticum urartu. NCBI lineage: Eukaryota > Viridiplantae > Streptophyta > Magnoliopsida > Poales > Poaceae > Triticum > Triticum urartu. The sequence continues at coordinate 237,659,131 of NC_053027.1, read as the reverse complement.
TCACATTTTCTGTCATGCATGTACATCTGTGACGATTCTATGACAGAATCAAGATAGTCATACCTCTGTTGTCGTGGAAGTGTTCCATGACAATACGCAAATTATCATCACGAAAGTGTCCACTTCCATGACGATAAATGTCACGTCATGGAAGTGTTTTTGTCAAGGGTAACTGACACGTGGCATCCACCATAACAAGTCACCTTTAAGCTATCAGGTTCCGATTTGGATCCGATAACCCGCTAACAGCCCAGACCAATGGGGATCTTCCACGTGTTAAATTCTCATTGGCCAGAGAAACCACGTGTTGGCCCAGCGTTGGGACAGATGCCATCCATTCAATGGATGGGACGTGCCTATGATATGTTGACACGTGGCTTAGCCAAACAGTTGCCCATTTAGGTTAAAAGACTGGCTCATTTGACTTGGTGAAAGTTTAGCAGGCCGGCCCATAGAAAGCCTGTCAACAGCCTGTTCGCATATAGCCCATTTACAACCCGGGAACTCACGTACCGTTATGGCTTATCTGAGTTAGGCCCAGTAGCGTCATGTGGGCCGTCCAGTATGATTCTAGCCTGTTGTCACTTCTGGCCCATATATGGTCTATGCCGTCTTTTGGACCATATGAGGCCTTTTGTATATCTGGACCCTTTAATGATCCATGGCATTCTAGCCCATAATGAACAGTATGCTGCTTTGGACCCATTAACGACCATTATTAAGTTGGGCCATTTTTGACTCGTGTTAATTTTCAGCTTACTAAGGGCCCATACACTCTAGGGATCATTTCTGGGCCATGACTACTTACGATCCGTAACTGGCCTGTTTGGCTAATGGGCGAAATTTGGCCCGTGGTTATAGTCGGTCCTTTTGTGGCCCATTAACATATTGGGCCGTTTTTATCATGTCATGTAATCAAGCCCATTAATGACTCGTTATGCCTGTTGATAGCATTAGGCAGGCACTGTCTTATGGCCTGCTAACAACCCGTTATGGTTTGAGCCCATAAACATACGGTTCAAATTTTGGCCTGTTTACGTCCCATCCGGCGGTCCGGTTTTGTCCCACGAAAAGTACAACCCATGGATCCTAAGGCCCATGGATCTTAAGGCCAGTAGGAGGCCAATAGATCCTATCGCCCGTACGAGGCCCATGGATCCTATGGCTCGTACAAGGGCCTGATACGTCTCCAATATATCTATAATTTTTTATTGGTCCATGCTATTAATGTATCAAACTTGGATGTTTTATATTCATTTACTAGCAACTTATATCATTTTTCGGTCTAATCTATTGACATAGTGCCCAGTGCCAGTTGCTGTTTTTTGCTTGTTTTTTACTTTGCAGAATATCAGTACCAAATGAAGTCCAAATGCCATGAAACTTTTTGGAGATTTTTTTTGGATAGAAGACACCTAGGGAGCCAAAGGAGCACATAAGGGGAGCCCCGTGGGGCCCACTAGGCACTAGGGCGCACTCTGGTGGATAGTGGAGCCCACGAGAACCTTCTGGAGTCACCTCCGCCTATATAAATACTCTAAAATCCCAAAAACCCTAGGCGAGTTGACGAAACACTTTACCAGCCGCCGCAAATTCCAGAACCACGAGATCCAATCTAGAGGCCTTTTCTAGCAATCTGCCGGAGGGGGCAACGATCATGGAGGGGTTCTTCATGATCCTTGTTGCCCCTTCGATGATGTGTGAGTAGTTTACCACAAACCTACAGGTCCATAGCTACTATCTAGATGGATTCTTCTCGCTTTTTGATCTTCAATACAATGTTCTCCTCGATGTTGTTGGAGATCTATTCGATGTAACTCTTTTTTGCAGTGTGTTTGTTGGGATCCGATGAATTATGAGTTTTTGATGAGATCTATCCATGAATATTATTTGAGTCTTTGCTGAACTCTTTTATGCATGATCTTTATATCTTTGTATTTCTTCTCCGAATTATTGGTTTGGTTTGGCCAACTAGATTGTTTTTTCTTGCCACGGGAAGAGGTGATTTGTGATGAGTTCGATCTTGCGGTGCTCAATCTCAATGATAGAAAGAGACATGACACACAAGTATCGTTGCTATTAAGGGTAACAAGTTGGTGTTTTCTCATATGTGGGTTTGTCTTGTCTACATCATATCATCGTTCTTATTGCATTACTTCGTTTTTCCATGAACTTAATACACTAGATGCATGTTGGATAGCGGTCGATGTGTGGAGTAATAGTAGTAGATGCAGGCTGGAGTCGGTCTACAAATCTTGGACATGATGCCTATATACATGATCATTGCTATTTTCTTAATAGAAGCCTCTATTGAAAACTACGGCCCTCAGGTCTATTTTCTATCATATTAAATCCAAAAATACCTTGCTGCAATTTTTCTTTCTTTATTTTATTTTGTGTTTTAGTTAGATCTATTATAAAATCTCATACAATTTAATCTATCTCAATATCGCTGAAGGTTTGACAACCCCTTCATGCGTTGGGTTGCAAGTATTTATTGTTTGTGTGTAGGTGATGTTTACATAGTTTTGCTTGGTTTTCCCATTGGATTGAATACCTTGGTTTCATAACTGAGGGAAATACTTACCTCTGTTGTGTTGTGTTGCATCATCCCTTCCTCTTCGGGGAATTACCAACGCATATACAAGGAATTAGGAAGAATCTCTGGTGTCGTTGCCGGGGAGACATCATCAACATCTATCAAGTACCTACGCATAAACACTCAACTCCTTGCAATTTACTTTATTGGCCATTTGCCTCTCATTTTCATCTCCCCCACTTCTATTTTTTTTCAAAAATGAAAAAATATTTTTCGTTTGACTTTTCTTGTTTGATCCTTTATTTCCTTGTGTTCTTGTTTGCGTAGTCACGATATCTCAAGAAAATACCAAATTGTGTGATTTTTCCAATACTAATAATAATGATTTTATTAGTACTCCGATTTCTCCCCCCCCCCCCGCTGCTAGTGCGGAGTCTTATGATATTAATGCCGCTGTGTTGAATTTTTTTTTTTGAAAGAGTAATTTTCCAGTAATCCTAATGAGGATGCCGGGTCCCATCTAAACACTTTCATAGAATTGTGTGATATGCAAAAGAAAAAATAAGTGGAGAATTATATTGTGAAATTAAAATTGTTTCCCTTTTCTTTGTAGGATCATGCAAAAACTTATTTTTCATCTTTGCCAGGAAATAGTATTGGTTCTTGGGACAAGTGCAAAGATGCTTTTATCACTAAGTATTTTTCCTCCTGTGAAAATTATTTCCCTTAGAAATAAAATCATGAATTTTAAGCAACGTGAGAATGAACATGTTGCCCAATCTTGGGAAAGGATGAAGTTGATGATAAGAAATTGCCCTACTCATGGTTTAAATCTGTGGATGATCATGCAAAAAATTTATGCGGGATTGAACTATGTTTCTAGAAATCTTTTAGAATCCGCCATAGGTGGTAGTTTTATGGAAATTACTTTGGGTGAAGCTACTAAATTTCTTTATAATATTATGACCAATTATTCTGAATGGCATACTAAAAGAGCTCCTACTAGTAAAAAGTTAATTCTGTTGAAGAAATTAGTACTTTGAGTGATAAATTTGATGCTCTTATAGTATTATGAAATTCATTGCTAATAAAAATGCTCCTATTGATCTTAATGATGTGGCTTTGCCTACTTTGATTGAGAAAAATAGTGATCCCTTAGATGTTAATTTCGTCTCGCGAAACCGTTTTAATAACCATGCTTATAGAGGTAATTTCAATCCTAGGCCCTTTCCTAGAAATTCCTCTAATAATTATGGCAATTCCTATGGTAATTCTTATAATAATAACAATAATAATAGGATGCCCTCTGATCTTGAGAGTAATATTAAAAAATTCATCAACGCTCAAAAGGTTTTCCACACTATGATAGAAGGAAAAATTGAGTAAACTCAATGATATGTCTAGGAGCATCGATAGAATTACACATGATGTGTAAAATCTCAAGATTAAGATTTTTCCACCTAAGGTTGATATTGATGAATCAATTAAAGCTTTTTATGTTCCTATAGATGAAAGTAAGAAAAGAACCACTACGCTTAGATCTGAAGGAGAATATTTAGAAAGAGCGTTTTTGCCTGATTGCTTTCATAGTAATGACGAAGGTGTTAAGATGATTGGTGTTTCTTCAATTGCTTCCTTGTTTAGTAATGTTAAAATTGATGATAAGAGGACTGAAGAAGAGCCAACTTTAGCAAGAAGGCGTCCTCATAATTCGAAGGGTGAAAATCTTGTTGAAAAAATTCATAAAAGTGGGTTTGGAGAGGTAAAAACTTTAAGGGACAATTGCAATTTTACCCCTAGTTGGAACCTACGCACGGGTTTTGCCCTTACTTTCTGACTGTGCTCAGTTTTGCCCTTAGATTTGCCTCTAAGGTCACTCGAACGCCCTTTGACCATTTGACCAATACTTTGAAAATTCATGACAAATTGATGTGAACTCGAAAAATACAAAAAATATATCTAAATGTTCAGATAAGCATTGCCTTTATGTGCATGTTATTTCCATTCAGGACAAAAGTATCGTTTAAACTACCTGAGGTTATTAACGTTATTAACACTATTAAAAATATAAAGGTATGAACAATACCTTTTTCACGAATAAAAATTACATGCAAATGTAGGTGATGTTTTGTGAACATTCTAATATCTTTTTTGCATTTTTCTGAGTTCAAATCAACTTCTTATGAATGTTCAAACAACTTTGATCATTATTTTGAAACTTCATAACAAGTTAATATGAACTGAGAAAAATGCAACTAAGATGTCTGAATGTTCATAAAACATCACCTACATTTGCATTTAATTTTTATTCATGAAAAAGGTATAGTTTATACCTTCTTGTTTTTAACAATGTTAAGAACATTAATAACCTCGGGTAGTTTAATTGGTACTTTTGTCCTGAATGCAAATGACATGCACATAAAGGTAATGTTTATCTGAACTTTTAGATATCTTATTTGCATTTTTTGAGTTCATATCAATTTGTAATGAATTTTCAAAGTATTGGTCAAATGTTCAAAAGGCATTCGGGTCACCTCAGAGGCAAATCTAAGGGAAAACATGTGCATAGTTGAAAAGTAAGGGCAAAACCCGTGGGTAGGTTCCAACTAGGGGCAAAAATGAATTTGTCACTTCATATAACTAGTGGGAATCTTTTTATTATAGAACTTGGCTTGTATATCCCAATGATGAGCTTCCTCAAGTGCCCGAGGTCTTCTAGAGCAAGAAAGTTGGATGCACACCCACTTAGTTTTCTTTTTGAGCTTTCATACAATTATAGCTCATAGTGTATCTATTGCATGGCAATCCCTACTCCTTGCATTGACATCACCTGACGGGCACCTCCATAGCCCGTTGACTAGCCTCGTCGATGTGAGACTTTCTCCTTTTTTGTCTTCTCCATATCATCTTTACCAAAATACTCTATTCCACCCATACGCTGGTGCGCGTCAGTCCTAAACAAACGGTTTTTAACCCCTTTCCACGACAGCATTTGGAACCATCGCCAACTGAGTGTGGGCGATAGGGAGGTCCTTCCCACATGACCCAGAAACCATCGGGGATATGCCCTCCTGGCACACACGCTCGGCAAAATGAGATCGTGTGCGACCGGCGAGCGCTCAGATACGGAAATACGTACAGTAGAGTGCTACCTCTTGAGCACTGTGTTGGTTTTCCCTTGAAGAGGAATGGGAGATGCAGTAAAGTAGCATAAGTATTTCCCTCAGTTTTTGAGAACCAAGGTATCAATCCAGTAGGAGATCATGCTCAAGTCCCACTCAACTACACAAACAAATAAGAACCTCGCAACCAACACGATAAAGGGGTTGTCAAGTCCTTCACGGTCACTTACGAGAGTGAGATCTAATAGATATGATAAGATAATATTTTTGGTATTTTTATGATAAAGAGAAATAAAGATGAAAAGTAAAATAAACAGCAAAGGAAATAACTAAGTGTTGGAAGATTAATATGATGGAAGATAGACCCGGGGGCCATAGGTTTCACTAGTGGCTTCTCTCAAGAGCGTAAGTATTGCGGTGGGTAAACGAATTACCGTCGAGCAATTGATAGAATTGATCATAGTTATGAGAATATCTAGGTATTATCATGTATATAGGCATCACGTCCGCAAAAAGTAGACTGAAAAGATTCTGCATCTACTACTATTACTCCACACATCGACCGCTATCCAGCATGCATCTAGAGTATTAAGTTCAAAAGAACATAGTAATGCTTTAAGGAAGATGACATGATGTAGAGGGATAAACTCATGCAATATGATATAAACCCCATCTTTTTAGCCTTGATGGCAACAATACAATACGTGTCGGTTCCCTTTTTGTCACTGGGATCGAGCACCGCAAGATTGAACCCAAAGCTAAGCACTTCTCCCATTGCAAGAAAGATCAATCTACTAGGCCAAATCAAACTGATAATTCGAAGAGACTTGCAAAGATAAACCAATCATACATAAAAGAATTCAGAGGAGAATCAAATATTGTTCATAGATAAACTGGATCATAAACCGACAATTCATCGGATCTCGACAAACACACCACAAAAGAAGATTACATCGAATTGATCTCCAAGAAGATCAAGGAGAACTTTGTATTGAGATCCAAAGAGAGAGAAGAAGCCATCTAGCTAATAACTATTGTAACACCCTCGATGCGGCTATATCTCCCACGTGTCGAAGCACGACTTAGAGGCATAACCGCATTGAAAGCAATGTCGCAAGTGAGGTAATCTTCACACAACCCATGTAATACATAAGGGAAAGAGATACATAGTTGGCTTACAATCGCCACTTCACACAATACATGAATAAAGCATTACATCAACCAGATACAATCAAGGTCCGACTGCGGAACCAAAATAAAAGAAGACTACCCCAAATGCTACAAAGATCCCCGATCATCCCGACTGGGCTCCACTACTGATCAACTAGAACGAAACAACACAAAGGACAAGATCTTCATCGAGCTCCTCCTTGAGCTTGGTTGCGTCACCTGCTTTGTAACATCGGCACATGCAAACTGGTTTTGTAAGTATCTGTGAGTAACGGGGACTCAGAAATCTCGCACCCTCGCGATCAAGACTATTTAAGCTTATGGGTAAGGTAAAAGGTATGAGGTGGAGCTGCAGCAAGCAACTAGCATATATGGTGTCTAACATACGCAAATGAGAGCGAGAAGAGAAGGCAAAGCACGGTCGATAAAAGTATGATCAAGAAGTGATCCTAAAACAACCTACGTCAAGCATAACTCCAACACCGTGTTCACTTCCCGGACTCCGCCGAGAAGAAACCATCACGGCTACACACGCGGTTGATGTATTTTAATTAAGGTAAACTTCAGGTTTTCTACAACCGGACATTAACAAATTCCCATCTGCCCATAACCGCGGGCACGGCTTTCGAAAGTTCAAAACCCTGCAGGGGTGTCCCAACTTAGCCCATCACAAGCTCTCACGATCAACGAAGGATATTCCTTCTAGCGGGAAGACCCGATCAGACTCGGAATCCCGGTTACAAGACATTTCGACAATGGTAAAACAAGACCAGCAAAGCCGCCCGATGCGCCGAAAAACCCGATAGGAGCTGCACATATCTCATTCTCAAGGCACACCGGATAGGTCAAGCTACGAGTAAAACCAACCCTCGAGTTGCCCCGAGGTGGCCCCGCAGGCTGCCCATTTTGGACCAACACTCAGAGGAGCACTGGCCCGGGGGGGTTAAAATAAAGATGACCCTTGAGTCTGCAGAACCCAAGGGAAACAAAAGGTTAGGTGGCAAATGGTAAAACCAAGGTTGGGCATTGCTGGAGGAGTTTTATTCAAGGCGAACTGTCAAGGGGTTCCCATTATAACCCAACCGCGTAAGGAACGCAAAATCCAGGAACATAACACCGATATGACGGAAACTAGGGCGGCAAGAGTGGAACAAAACACCAGGCATAAGGCCGATCCTTCCACCCTTTACCAAGTATATAGATGTATTAATTAGATAAGATATATTGTGATATCCCAACAAGTAAACATGTTCCAACAAGCCATGTTCCAACAAGGAACAAACTTCAATCTTCACCTGCAACTAACAACGCTATAAGAGGGGCTGAGCAAAGCGGTAACATAGCCAAACAACGGTTTGCTAGGACAAGGTGGGTTAGAGGCTTGGCTTAACAATATGGGAGGCATGATAAGCAAGTGGTAGGTATCGCGGCACAGGCATAGCAAAAGAGCGAGCATCTAGCAAAGCAAAGATAGAAGTGATTTCGAGGGTATGGTCATCTTGCCTGAGATCCCGCAAGGAAGAAGAATGAGTCCATGAAGAAGACAAACGGACGTAGTCGAACGGATCCTCACAAACGCAACGTTATCGGAACCAACCCAAAGAAGCAACATCAGAAAGAAGCAAACAAAATAGTAAACAACCAACACATAAGCATGGAACGATGCGCAAACAAGTATGATGCATGTCCGGTTTAAAGAAGCAAGGCATGGCAAAGTGCACAAGCAATCCTGCAAATTAAGTGGAGCTCAATATACAACTCCGTTGCATATTGACGAAACACCACGTGACTTATTTAGTTCGATCTTGTTTATGTACCCAACAATATTAAATGTTGTTAAACATGGCAAGAGGGTGAAGCAAATGAAAACTACCTATCTAGTCAAGGTTAAATGAGGCCGGAAACAACGAACAACAAATTCCGGTAACTCCTCATATGCATATATTAGGTTTGGTACTGTTCTGCCCTAAACATAATTTTAGAGTTATTAAACATGCAAGATGATGCCACCATGTTACAGTAGGCAAAATTCTACCCCATTTACATATAAAGTTTATTAGGTTTGGAGCTACGGTTATTTAGTTATGAATTAAATCATTTTAGCATGTTATTTAAGCAAATTAAAGCAAACAGCAAGTTAAACACCTCAAACATGCATGAAAGTTGGATATTGTGAAACTAGATGAAATTCTAGTCAAGTTACATATATAAATCATTTCCATCTGATGCACGGTTTGAGAGTTATGATATGTATGAACTAGGAGGACTTTTCTGCAAAACGGGTAGTACTCAGGAAATTAGCTAAAACGTTCTGCGGAAAAAAAATACATCTCGGGCCGGATCTGGTTGGCCCATCAGTGGGAGGGGGGCGTAGCAGTGAGGCTCACCCATGGGCTTGGCCCGTTCGGTGGAGAGGAGAGAGGCCGGCAGGCTGGGCCTTGGAGAGGCAAGGAGACCCATGCGTGTGGCGGACGCTGGCGGGATCTGGCCTGGCACGTCCTCGGTCAACGCAGGTAGGAGCGCGCGTTTGCTGTTCGTTCTCTGCTCGACAGAGACAAAGCAGCGGCGACGACAGGGGTGCAGCGGCTGCTCCATCCGGCGAGATGCAGGTGAGGAAGGCAAGGCGGCGCATGGCAGACGCGATCTGGTCGATGACGGGGTCGAGGAAGCTTCGGGCGGCAGCGGTTCTATGCACCATCCGATCCGGCGGGGTTCCAGTCGGCAGGGGAGGCAGCGGTGCTTGACGTGGGCTCCTGGCGGCGGGGTCGGCGGGAAGCGGCCGGAACGGAACTGGGACGACGGGATCTGATGGAGGGCCGGATCTGGAGCGAATGGTGGCGGCTTGAGGCGCTGGTGTGGGCAGAGCTCAGCAAGGCCATGGCGCGGGGATGCTCCTGTCAACAGAGAAAGCGAGAACAGAGAGAGAGAGAGAGATGTGAGAGAGAGCAGGAGAAAGAGAAGCAACGAGGGGTGCGGGTTCCGGCCTGATGGAGATGGTCGCCGACGGGTTGCGAGGAGGCGCGGCTGCGGGTGGCCTCGGGCTCCTCTAGTTCGATGCGCAGCAGACACGGGAGGCGAGACGAGGCTGGATTGGTGGATCGAGGGGAAGCAGAGGCTGGCGCTGGTTGGCTGGATAAGATCTGGGAGGATCCCGAGAGGGATTTGGTGTGGCGGCGGCAGAGAAGGATGGATGGGAGAAGAGGCCTAAAATTTAGGGTTAGGTCCTAAATTAGACTAGGGAGTCTGTATATATAGGGAAAGAGGGGAGTTTGGATCATCTGATTGGAATCCGACGGTCGAGAATAAATGGGTTAGGAAAATCAAATGAGAAAACGGTGATGTTTTGTAGATGTTTGGGGATGATCTGGACGCAACGGTAGCGACAGCCCGAGTTGGGTCCAGGACAGCTTTCGGGCGCGTGCGAGGAGGGTCGCGGGCTGACGAGAGAGGGTAGGTAGGGACTGGCGGTGAGTAGTGGGCTGTGTAGACGGTCTCGAGCTGAGAGAAGAGAAGAGAGAGACCCGGCAACTGTTTCCGGAGACCGAAAACGTCCGACGAAAAATACCGGCTATAATGCCGCTATAGTTTAACGGTTAGGCTATCAAACGAACTCCGAATGCGATGAAACTTGGCAGGCGGCCTACCTACACTATAATAAGACCACACGTCAACTTTCATCTCATTCCGAGAACATTTTCCGGCCACTTATAAAATAATATTTCGGACATGCCACGGGCGCGTACAAGTGTGGTTGGGCTTAGAACGGACAACAGAGAGAACTCGGAGAACCCGGACGAATGCAAGTTTTAAAACATGATGATGCAATGCACATGATGACATGATAAGATGCAACACGCAAGCAAATGACATGGCAACAACAACGAATAAATGGAAGACACCTCGCGCAACGGTCTCGGGGCGTTACAACACTCCACCACTACGAGAGGATCTCGTCCCGAGATCTAGAATGGCACCGGCGGGAAAAACGGAAGAGAAAGAGTAGAGGTAAAACTAATGTTGCTTCTTTGACGAACGAATGAAACCAAAGAACCTTGAAAAGGTTAAGCCATTTCGATAAAAGAATACAATAGAGATGAACAAAGTTGAAAGCACTCCGTTAAGAAAGGGGAAAAGGAAAAAACCGATTCGGGTAGCACTCCGGTTTAGAAGGGATGCAAGACTTGATAAGGCGAAAGGAACTTGAGCAAAAGGACAGAACACTCCGGTTAAATGGATAAGCAAAATAAAGAAGCCTGATCTTGACAAAAACAAAATGATAGGTTGAAAACAGCAGTACCGCAATGCCTCCGGAAAATAGAAGATAGATCATTGAAATAAAAGAATGGAGAAGAGAAAAGGCAACTCCTGCCACAATTGAGCTTGAAAAGGCATCCATAGGAGAAGGGTCGAACGGAGTTGTTGCAAAACCAACAACGAAAAGAATAAACTTGATATGGTCTTGTGGAATACATCTCAAATTATGAGGTGAAATTCTGCCACTAACGGAAACAATGGATTGGATTGATATCAACAAGAATACGAGAAGCTATTTCACCGAGAGGATAAAAGAAGAACTTGGGTCATTTATAAGCCCCATAATTAGCAACAATCCTTAGGGAAAGCTTTAGGTGAAATATAATCCCAAGATAACTCCAATGAAGAGATTGATGGATTTAAAAATACCTCATTCTTATCAACATGTGAATCATGGAACATGAACTCAAATTATCAAGAACGACGTAATACCAACTCCAATGGTACGGAAGAAAAAAAAGCACTCCGGATTACAAGAAGAAGAATGCTTGAGCTCCTCTAAAAAGAATCTTGATGAACCCTTCGAGAAGGAGTTATTTCTTTGATGAACCGACATGTAGAGCCTCCATGAAGAACTCTAGTAATCAAAAGGATAACGAAAAGAAAGAGAGGTTGAAAACACAAGGTGAAACCTTGTAATGCTTTAGATGGATCTCTGCGATGAAATAAATTGAGAGAGATTGGAACCCTGGAAAAGAAAGATGAATAATTGAGATCAAGACTTTTGATGAGGCTCCGGAATAAGGAATTAATCACTTGGATGAAACAAGAATAAGAATTATGTTATGCTCATCCTTCACCAATTTAGATTGATGACAAGCAACGGATTTGGCATACTACTTGTTCTCGTAGAAAAAATTAAGAGAGGTATAGCATAAATTTGAGAAGGTCTTCGATGATCCACCGGTATGCATTTGAACAACGAATGAATTAATATGATAACCATGGAAGAGAATCTTGAACGAACCACCGTAAGAATTGAAAAGAATGATTAAAACATGAAGACACACCGGGAGGAATTAGCAATTAAACGAAGATGCTTGAGAGAATTTAGACCCATGAGAACGAAAAGATTACGAGCTGATTAGAGAATCCTTGATTTAGACACCGGTATGATTTAGAGTATGAGAGCTGAAAACTGGAATGAATAAATCTTAGATGATGGGCTCCGGATAATCAAACTGAACAGAATCTTGAATTGCTCCGGAAGGGTGAAAAGAATTCTCACAACCAAAAATAATTATGAGAGAGTGGCATAAAGCTAGCACCATGAATCTTGAAGAGACAAGGACAAGATTGAGAGAAAATGTTCTTCAGTCTTCAAGTACAGAGAATGGCGACGAGAAACACAACCATGAAACGTTGAGACACTCCGGGATGAAAAATTAGAAATGTTGAAACAACGATGAAAAGAATATGACAGATCTTGAGAAGACACTTGACTGATGATAAATCATTTTTACGTCAAACTTCAAAAAGAATTTGAGAATACCTCTGGGAAAATAAGAAGAGTCAGGTAAGATCCTGGGAAAAGACCTGTGGGTTAGGGCCCACTCAAAAGAAACACCGTAGAACGATTTAAAAGAGAGAATGCGTCGGTAATATTAGATGGCTAGAATGAGATAACAACCTCGAAAGAGCTTGAAAGGATTACGAAAGCAGAGTGGAAACACGAATCTTCGAGATATCTTGAACACTCCGGAACAATTGAATAGCGAGAAGTGGATGATTAAGAGGTGCACCGGCACGAGAAAACATTTGAAACGAGGAAAAAGGATATGATCAACACCCAATATTGATTTGAATCCACCGGAGAAGAAAACGAGTGAAGAGTGACGAACTTGAAGCTCCGTTAGAATCTTCATGAGAATCACCGAGAAAGAACATGAAGGAAAAGAATGGAGAGACTTCACATGAATAAAAAGATACTTGATTAAGAAATCTGAGTCCTTGAAAAAAAAAGGGTGGGAGGGGGGGAAAACACCGTTGAGACGAAATGATAATTTATCTTGCTGATGTAGAAATGATTGGATCCACTTGAAGAGAAACACGCCGGTGAAAAGGATTGATAAGACAATCTTGATGATCAAGAAGGATTGGTATCCACATCGGAGTATGAGAACACCATTTGGGGAAGGTATGGAATCAACACTTGACATCGAAGCAACTCGAATACCACAACTCAAAAACATAAAAAAAGGATTGGCTCGCAAAATAAGCCGGAACAAACATATGATAGAGATTTCGTCCGAAGTTTTCATGGTGGGGCCTACACGGGCTCGATCGTACAGCACCATCATGTACAAGGAGTGCACATGACATACGAAGCGTCCCCGAGTCAGCATAGCCAAGGACTCTTTAAGACACAGCGAGACCACTGTAAAACCAACCGTGGATAGGCGGACCACTAGACGTCGAACCCCAATTTCATATCATACATCTGTCGGAAAGATATCCTAAGAGCTACTTGAATTCCCACTTATAAACTCCCGAAATTTTCCGGTTATGCAATCAGGTGTTGGGGATACAGGGGAAGCATAATATCTCACCCAAACTAACAAATCCTACATCCAGCTATATCCATCCTTCAACACATAACCAAGAAACCTTCGGAAATCATCTACCTCAACCTTCGAAAAGCATACGTTATACAAGTTATGGCAATACACCCGAACTCCCGCCCCAGTACTGGGTGGCGTCGAGGTTATCTCACCAACAACTGCATAAAAGAGATTTTCGATGTCGGTGAACTAAACATAGGTATTCCAGAACTACAGCGATAAAATTGTGACGACAACACCTCGAAGCTCAACTCCCCGAGACACTGCCACAACCCCTAAATGTCAGGAGGCACCAAGAACAATGTTCTCGTCACAAAACCATCAGAACGATTCCAAGATACCCGCGTGATCCTAAAAAAATTTAAGTGAAATTTGAGAAGAGAAGAGTCAAAACTCTACGTCAGGATGCCTTACCAGAGCGATGAAGGGACTGGGGAGTAAAAAGAATTCCTAAACTCTCCGATATATAATTCCTAAATGACTCAAAACATTTTTCTAGACTCAAACTCGCCTGCTAAAAACGATCAAAAAGAGGGGGCTCCTAAGGTCGGGGAAGGCTCTGATTACCAACTTGTAACGCCCTCGATGCGGTTATATCTCCCACGTGTCGAAGCACAACTTAGAGGCATAACCGCATTGAAAGCAATGTCGCAAGTGAGGTAATCTTCACACAACCCATGTAATACATAAGGGAAAGAGATACATAGTTGGCTTACAATCGCCACTTCACACAATACATGAATAAAGCATTACATCAATCAGATACAATCAAGGTCCGACTGCAGAACCAAAATAAAAGAAGACTACTCCAAATGCTACACAGATCCCCGATCGTCCCGACTGGGCTCCACTACTGATAAACTAGAATGAAACAACACAAAGGACAAGATCTTCATCGAGCTCCTCCTTGAGCTTGGTTGCGTCACCTGCTCTGTAACATCGGCACCTGCAAACTGGTTTTGGAAGTATCTGTGAGTCACGGGGACTCAGCAATCTCGCACCCTCGCGATCAAGACTATTTAAGCTTATGGGTAAGGTAAAAGGTATGAGGTGGAGCTGCAGCAAGCAACTAGCATATATGGTGTCTAACATACGCAAATGAGAGCGAGAAGAGAAGGCAAAGCACGATCGATAAAAGTATGATCAAGAAGTGATCCTAAAACAACCTACGTCAAGCATAACTCCAACACCGTGTTCACTTCCCGGACTCCGCCGAGAAGAGACCATCACGGCTACACACGCGGTTGATATATTTTAATTAAGGTAAACTTCAGGTTTTCTACAACCGGACATTAACAAATTCCCATCTGCCCATAACCGCGGGCACGGCTTTCGAAAGTTCAAAACCCTGCAGGGGTGTCCCAACTTAGCCCATCACAAGCTCTCATGGTCAATGAAGGATGTTCCTTCTCGCGGGAAGACCCGATCAGACTCGGAATCCCGGTTACAAGACATTTCGACAATGGTAAAACAAGACCAGCAAAGCCGCCCGATGCGCCGACAAATCCCGATAGGAGCTGCACATATCTCGTTCTCAAGGCACACCGGATAGGTCAAGCTACGAGTAAAACCAACCCTCGAGTGGCCCCGAGGTGGCCCCGCAGGCTGCCCGTTTAGGACCAACACTCAGAGGAGCACTGGCCCGGGGGGGTTAAAATAAAGATGACCCTTGAGTCTGCAGAACCCAAGGGAAAGAAAAGGCTAGGTGGCAAATGGTAAAACCAAGGTTGGGCATTGCTGGAGGAGTTTTATTCAAGGCGAACTGTCAAGGGGTTCCCATTATAACCCAACCGCGTAAGGAACGCAAAATCCGGGAACATAACACCGATATGACGGAAACTAGGGCGGCAAGAGTGGAACAAAACACCAGGCATAAGGCCGAGCCTTCCACCCTTTACCAAGTATATATATGTATTAATTAGATAAGATATATTGTGATATCCCAACAAGTAAACATGTTCCAACAAGGAACAACATCTCCATGTTCCAACAAGGAACAAACTTCAATCTTCACCTGCAACTAACAACGCTATAAGAGGGGCTGAGCAAAGCGGTAACATAGCCAAACAACGGTTTGCTAGGACAAGGTGGGTTAGAGGCTTGGCTTAACAATATGGGAGGCATGATAAGCAAGTGGTAGGTATCACAGCACAGGCATAGCAAAAGAGCGAGCATCTAGCAAAGCAAAGATAGAAGTGATTTCGAGGGTATGGTCATCTTGCCTGAGATCCCGCAAGGAAGAAGAACGAGTCCATGAAGAAGACAAACGGACGTAGTCGAACGGATCCTCACAAACGCAACGTTACCGTTACCAGGGGAAGTAGAGGCTGGCGCTGGTTGGCTGGATCAGATCTGGGAGGATCCCGAGAGGGATTTGGTGTGGCGGCGGCAGAGAAGGATGGATGGGACAAGAGGCCTAAAATTTAGGGTTAGGTCCTAAATTAGACTAGGGAGTCTATATATATATATATATAGGGAAAGAGGGGAGTTTGGATCATCTGATTGGAATCCGACGGTCGAGAATAAATGGGTTAGGAAAATCAAATGAGAAAACGGTGATGTTTTTTAGATGTTTCGGGATGATCCGGACGCAACGGTAGCGACAGCCCGAGTCGGGTCCGGTACAGCTTTCGGGCGCGCGCAAGGAGGGTCGCGGGCTGACGAGAGAGGTTAGGTAGGGCCTGGCGGTGAGTAGTGGGCTGTGTAGATGGTCTCGAGCTGAGAGAAGAGAAGAGAGAGACCAGGCGACTGTTTCCGGAGACCGAAAACGTCCGACGAAAAATACCGGCTATAATGCCGCTATAGTTTAACGGTTAGGCTATCAAACGAACTCCGAATGCGATGAAACTTGGCAGGCGGCCTACCTACACTATAATAAGATCACACGTCAACTTTCATCTCATTCCGAGAACATTTTTCGGCCACTTATAAAATAATATTTCGGACATGCCGCGGGCGCGTACAAGTGTGGTTGGGCTCAGAACGGACAACAGAGAGAACTCGGAGAACCCGGACGAATGCATGTTTTAAAACATGATGATGCAATGCACATGATGACATGATAAGATCCAACACACAAGCAAATGACATGGCAACAACAACGAATAAATGGAAGACACCTGGCGCAACGGTCTCGGGGCGTTACAACTATGGACCTGTAGGTCTAAATTAAACTACTCACACATCACCGGAGAGGCCATGGAGTGGATGTAGAGGCCCTCCGTGATTAATGCCCCCTCTGGCGGAGCTCCGTAAAAGGCCCCAAGATGGGATCTCTCGGGTACAGAAGGTTGTGGCGGTGGAATTAGGTTTTCATGGTGCTCCTGGATGTTTGGGGTACGTGGATATATATAGGAGGAAGAAGTACATCGATGGAGTAACGGGGGGCCCACGAGGGTGGAGGGCGCGCCCCCCTGCCTTGTGGCTTCCTCCGTTGTTTCTTGACGCCCACTCCAAGTCTCCTGGATCACGTTTGTTGAGAAAATCACGTTCCCAAAGGTTTCATTCCGTTTGGACTCCATTTGATATTCCTTTTCTTCGAAACCCTAGTATACGCAAAAAAACAACAATTTGGGTTGGGCTTCCAGTTAGTAGGTTAGTCCCAAAAATGATATAAAAGTGTAAAATAAAGCCCATTCACATCCAAAATAGATAATATAATAGCATGGAGCAATCAAAAATCGTAGATACATTGGAGACGTATCAAGCATCCCCAAGCTTAATTCCTGCTCGTCCTCGAGTAGCTAAATGATAAAAGAAGAATTTTGATGTGGAATGCTTTGTAACATATTTCTCAATGTAATTTTTCTTTATTGTGGCATGAATGTTCAGATCCGAAAGATTCAAGATAAAAGTTTAATGTTGACATAAAAATAATAATACGTCAAGCATACTAACTAAGCAATTATGTCTTCTCAAAATAACATGGCCAAAGAAAGTTATCCCTACAAAATCATATAGTCTGGCTATGCTCTATCTTCACCACACAAAATATTTAAATCATGCACAACCCTGATGACAAGCCAAGAAATTGTTTCATGCTTTTGATGTTCTCAATCTTTTTCAATCTTCACGCAATATATGAGCGTGAGCCATTGATATAGCACTATGGTGGAAAAGAATGGTGGTTGTGAAGAAGACAAAAAGGAGAAGATAGTCTCACATCAACTAGGCATAGCAACGGGCTATGGAGATGCCCATTAATAGATATCAATGTGAGTGAGTAGGGATTGCCATGCAACGGATGCACTAGAGCTATAAGTATATGAAAGCTCTACAAAACAAACTAAGTGAATGTGCATCCAACTTGATTGCTCACGAAGACCTATGGCATTTTGAGGAAGCCCATCATTGGAATATACAAGCCAAGTTCTATAATGAAAATTTCCCACTAGTATATGAAACTGATATCATAGGAGACTCTCTATATGAAGAACATGGTGCTACTTTGAAGCACAAGTGTGGTAAAAGGATAGTAGCATTGTCCCTTCTCTCTTTTTCTCTCATTTTTTTATTTGGTCCTTCTTTCTTTTTTTGCCTCCTTTTTTTGTCCGGAGTCTCATCCCGACTTGTGGGGGAATCATAGTCTCCATCATCCTTTCCTCACTTGGGACAATGCTCTAATAATGATGATCATCACACTTTATTTACATACAACTCAATACGTAGAACAAAATATGACTCTATGTGAATGCCTCCGGCGGTGTACCGGGATGTGCAATGATACATGAGTGACATGTATGAAGAATTATGAACGGTGGCTTTGCCACAAATGCGATGTCAACTACACGATCATGCAAGCAATACGACAATGATGACGCGTGTCATAATAACGAAACGGTGGAAAGTTGCATGGCAATATATCTCGGAATGGCTATGGAAATGACACAATAGGTAGGTATGGTGGCTGTTTTCAGGAAGGTATATGGTGGGTTTATGGTACCGGCGAAAGTCCCCGACCGCCACTCATAAGGAAGAGAATCAATAAATAAATCATGCTCCGACTTCATCATAGAACGGTTCACCATACGTGCATGCTACGGGAATCACAAACTTCAACACAAGTATTTCTCAAATTCACAACTACTCAACTAGCATGAATCTAATATCACCATCTCCATATCTCAAAACAATTATCAAGTATCAAACTTCTCATAGTACTCAATGCACTTATATGAAAGTTTTTATATTATAGCAAATTTCCATGTTGTTCTAAAGGACTCTCAAAATAATATAAGTGAAGCATGAGAGAACAATAGTTTCTATAAAAAAAATACACCACCGTGCTCTAAAATATATAAGTGAAGCACTAGAGCAAAAACTATATAGCTCAAAAGATATAAGTGAAGCACATAGAGTATTCTAATCAATTTCAAATCAGGTGAGTCTCTCTAAAAAGGTGTGTGCAGAAAGGATGATTGTGGTAAACTAAAAACATATCATGTGGTGAATAAAAATATAGCTCCAAGTAAAGTTACCGATAGACGAAGACGAAAGAGGGGATGCCTTCCGGGGCATCCCCATGCTTAGGCTTTTTGGTGTCCTTGAATTTTACCTTGGGGTGTCATGGGCATCCCCAAGCTTAGGCTCTTTCCACTCTTTGTTCCATAATCCATCAAATCTTTACCTAAAACTTGAAAAAATAACAACACAAAACTCAAAATAGAAAATCTCGTGAGCTCCGTTAGCGAAAGAAAAGAAAACACCACTTCAAGGTAATGTAATGAACTCATTCTTTATTTATATTGGTGTTAAACCTACTTTATTACAACTTCTCTATGGTTTATAAACTCTTTTACTAGCCATAGATTCATCAAAATAAGCAAATTACACAAGAAAAACAGAATCTGTCAAAAAATAGAACAGTCTGTAGTAATCTGTAGCTAACGCAACTTCTGGAACCCCAAAAATTCTAAAACAAATTGCTGGACGTGAGGAATTTATCTATTAATCATCTGCATAGAGAATTAACTAAATAGCACATTCCAAATAAAAATGGAAGCAATTCTCATGAGCTATAAAGTTTCTGTTTTTACAGCAAGATCAGAAAGACTTCCCCAAGTCTTCCCAACGGTTCTACTTGGCACAAACACTAATTAAAAACAAAAAACACAACCAAAACAGAGGCTAGATAAATTATTTATTACTAAACAGGAGCAAAAAGCAAGGAATATAAATAAAATTGGGTTGCCTCCCAACAAGCGCTATCGTTTAACACCCCTAGCTAGGCATAAAAGCAAGGATAGATCTAGGTATTGCCATCTTTGGTAGGCAATCTATAAGTGGCTCTCATAATAGATTCATATGGTAATTTAATTTTCTTTCTAGGGAAGTGTTCCATGCCTTTCCTTAACGGAAATTGGAATCTAATATTCCCTTCCTTCATATCAATAATTGCACCAATCGTTCAAAGGAAAGGTCTACCAAGAAAGATAAGACATGAAGGATTGCAATCTATATCAAGAACAATGAAATCTATGGGCACATAGTTCCTATTTGCAACAATTAGAACATCATTAATTATTGACATAGGTTTCTTAATAGTGGAATCCGCAATGTGCAAATTTAAAGAACAATCATCAAAATCACGGAAACCTAGCAAATCACATAAATTTTTTGGAATCGTGGAAACACTAGCACCCAAATCACACAAAGCATAGCACTCATGATCTTTAATTTTAATTTTTATTGTAGGTTCCCACTCATCATAAAGCTTTCGAGGGATAGAAACTTCCAACTCAAGTTTTTCATAATGAAAGCATCGACGATATGTTTAGTAAAAGCTTTATTTTGACTATAAGCATGAGGAGAATTTAGCACGGATTGCAACAAGGAAATATAATCTATCAA
Organism: Triticum urartu; assembly: GCF_003073215.2. NCBI lineage: Eukaryota > Viridiplantae > Streptophyta > Magnoliopsida > Poales > Poaceae > Triticum > Triticum urartu. The sequence goes on along the minus strand of NC_053027.1, from coordinate 237,638,576 downwards.
AGATCAATTATCATAATGAAATTCCTTGAAATCCAAAATAGTGGGTACATTGATATTTAGAGTTTTGACCTCTTCAATCCCACTTTTAACAATTTTTGCATCAAGATCTAAAAACTCCGATTTTTTGGAACGCCTTCTAGGTAAAGGTGGCTCATCTTCAGTCTCATCATTATCAAGATTCATATTGCAAAACAAAGATTTAATAGGAGACACATCAATAACTTTTAGATCTTCATCTTTATTATCATGAAAACTAGAAGAACATGCTTTCACAAAGCAACCTTTCTTAGCACGCATCCTAGTGGTTCTTTCTTTGCATCATCAATGCAAATTCTCAGGGCTTTGAGAGACTCATTGATATCATGCTTAGGTGGAATATATCTAAGTTACAAAGAATCAACATCAAGAGAAATTCTATCAACGTTCCTAGCCAACTCATCAATCTTAAGCAATTTTTCTTCAATCAAAGCATTCAAACTCTTTTGTGAAGTAATAAATTCTTTAATACTAGATTCAAAATCAGAGGGCATCTTATTATAATTTCCATAGGAATTGTTGTAGGAATTACCATAATTATTACAGGAATTACTAGGAAATGGCCTAGAATTAAAATTACCTCTATACGCGTTATTAACAAAATTGTTCCTACCAACAAAATTCACATCCATAGATTCATTATTATTCTCAATCAAGGTAGACAAAGGCATATCATTAGGATCAGTAGGAGCACTCTTATTAGCAAACAATTTCATAAGTTCATCCATCTTTCCACTAAAAACATTAATCTCTTCAATTGCATGCACTTTTTTATTAGTAGATCTTTCGGTGTGCCATATAGAATAAGTAACCATAATATGATCTAGGAGTTTAGTAGCTTATCCTAAAGTGATTTCCATAAAAGTGCCTCCCGCGGCCGAATCTAAAAGATTTATAGAAGCAAAATTCAATCCGTCGTAAAAGTTTTGTATAATCATCCAAAGATTCAAACCATGTGTAGGGCAATTATGTATCATTAATTTCATCCTCTCCCAAGATTGTGCAACATGTTCATGATCAAGTTTCTTAAAATTCATAATATCATTTCTAAGAGAGATGATCTTAGCGGGAGGAAAATACTTAGAGATAAAAGCATCTTTGCACTTATTCCATGAATCAATACTATTTAGGCAAAGACGAAAACCAAGATTTAGCATGATCTCTAAGGAAAAACGAAAATAGATTCAATTTAACAATATCATTATCCACATCATTCTTCTTTTGCATATCACACAAATCAACAAAGTTGTTTAGATGGGTAGTGGCATCTTCACTAGGAAGGCCGGCGAATTGATCTTTCATGACAAGATTCAACAAAGTAGCACTAATTTCACAAGATTCAGCATCGGTAAGAGGAGCAATCGGAGTGCTCAGAAAATATTTGTTGCTGGTATTGGCAAAGTCAAAAAATTTAGTATTATATTGAGCCATCGTGATAAGCAAGCAATCCAACACACAAGCAAACAAGAAACGGGAAAAAGAGGCAACTTGGGAAAGAGAAGGGGAACGGAGCGAGAGGGCGAATAAAACGGCAAGGGTGAAGTGGGGGAGAGGAAAATGAGAGGCAAATCGCAAAAAATGTAATGTGAGGGATAAGAGTTTGTGATGGGTACTTGGTATGTCTTGACTTGGTAACGGCACCTGAAATGACTCGTTGTTGGGAGTCAAATATTGACTAGACTTAGCACGAATCACCCCGGCAACGGCGCCAGAAATCCTTCTTGCTACCTCTTGAGCACTGCATTGGTTTTCCCTTGAAGAGGAAAAGGTGATGCAGTAAAGTAGCGTAAGTATTTCCCTCAGTTTTTGAGAATCAAGGTATCAATCCAGTAAGAGATCACGCTCAAGTCCCATGCACCTATACAAACAAATAAGAACCTCACAACCAACATGATAAAGGGGTTGTCAAGCCCTTCACGGTCACTTACGAGAGTGAGATCTGATAGATATGATAAGATAATATTTTTGGTAATTTATGATAAAGAGAAATAAAGATGCAAAGTAAAATAAACGGCAAAGGAAATAACTAAGTGTTGGAAGATTAATATGATGGAAGATAGACCCGGGGGCCATAGGTTTCACTAGTGGCTTCTCTCAAGAGCATAAGTACTATGGTGGGAAAATGATTTACCGTCGAGTAATTGATAGAATTGAGCATAGTTATGAGAATATCTAGGTATGATCATGTATATAGGAATCACATCCACAACAAGTAGACCGAAACGATTCTGCATCTACTACTATTACTCCACACATCGACCGCTATCCAGCATGCATCTAGAGTATTAAGTTCATAAGAAAAGAGTAATGCTTTAAGGAAGATGACATGATGTAGAGGGATAAAATCATGCAATATGATATAAACCCCATCTTTTTATCCTCGATGGCAACAATACAATACATGTCGGTTCCCTTTCTGTCACTAGGATCGAGCACCGCAAGATTGAACCCAAAGCTAATCACTTCTCCCATTGCAAGAAAGATCAATCTAGTAGGCCAAACCAAACTGATAATTCGAAGAAACTTGCAAAGATAAACCAATCATACATAAAAGAATTCAGAGGAGAATCAAATATTGTTCATAGATAAACTGGATCATAAACCCACAATTCATCGGATCTTGACAAACACATCGCAAAAGAAGATTACATCGAATAGATCTCCAAGAAGATCGAGGGGAACTTTGTATTGAGATCCAAAGAGAGAGAAGAAGCCATCTAGCTAATAACTATGGACCCGTAGGTCTGAAGTGAACTACTCACACATCACCGGAGAGGCCATGGAGTGGATGTAGAGGTCCTCCGTGATCAATGCCCCCTCCGGCGGAGCTCTGGAAAAGTCCCCAAGATGGGATCTCTCGGGTACAGAAGGTTGCGGCAGTGGAATTAGGTTTTCGTGGTGCTCCTGGATGTTTGGGGGGTACGTGGATATATATATAGGAGGAAGAAGTACGTCGGTGGAGGAACGGGGGGCCCATGAGGGTGGAGGGCGCGCCCAGGAGGGTAAGCGCGCTCCCCTGCCTCGTGGCTTCCTCCGTTGTTTCTTGACACCCACTCCAAGTCTCCTGGATCACGTTTGTTGAGATAATCACGTTCCCGAAGGTTTCATTCTGTTTGGACTCCGTTTGTTATTTCTTTTCTTTGAAACCCTAATATAGGCAAAAAACAACAATTTGGGTTGGGCCTCCGGTTAGTAGGTTAGTCCCAAAAATGATATAATAGTGTAAAATAAAGCCCATTGACATCCAAAATAGATAATGTAATAGCAGGGAGCAATCAAAAATTATAGATACGTTGGAGATGTATCATAGAGCTAAAAAAATAGGGATAATCGATTTTATGCCCCTAGTTGGGTCACACTCGGCAGTTTTGCCCCTAATTTCCAAAAACCCTCGGTCTTGCCCAAGTGTGTTTGGTTCTCTTATGCTTTTGCCCTTCCGTCTCAATTCCGTCTGGTCAAAGGCGTTTGACCGTTAGAGAGATATTTCTCTAGACAATTTTACCCCTCCTTACAACTCCAATAAAAATATAGAGAGAGAAAACATGACACTTACAAGTGGGTCCAAACCATATAGAAAAGAAAAAAAGGCAATAGAAAAATCAGTATCTCTCTCCACTCCCCTTTCTCACTCTCTCTGCCACTGGGCAAACAACCACAGCGACGGTGAGAAATTGCCATCGGAAAGTCAGGGCAGGCTGGCGAGTTGGCGAGCTGGGCCGGAGGGCGCGAGGTGGCGTCAGGCGAGGTCAAACTACAAGGGGCGGCGGTGGATGCAGGGGAGGCCCAAATCAGCACGGGGCATGCGGGCGCGATGGAGAGACGTGCGGAACCAGGCCACGGGAGACTCGGGGTGGACCGGATACGGCAGGGATGGAGGTCGGGGAGGCGCTGGCGACCGGCGGCGAGGAAGATCGGCAGTTTTTTCTGTCCTGGGGCTCAGGGTGCCATCGCCATGGTGGCCTGAACCTGCGAGAGAATGGCGGCGCAATCAGATGGGAAGAAACAGAGGGAGGAAAGGAATGAGAAGGGTGGCGGGGTCCTGGTACTCGTCGCCGGCGATGGTCCAGCGGTGCGGTGACCTGGGTAGGCGCCGGATCTGCCGGCACGATGCGAGTCCTCTCCTGGCGGTGGTGCAGGCAAGCCTGCTGCCACGGACGCCGAGGAAGGGCGCCAGAGGCTAGTCCCGAGGTGTGGCGCTGCAACTTTGTGGCGATGAGGGCTCGGGCGTCCTGTAGCTCCGCACGGCGAGGAGGCCGCGGGCGTCCGGCAGCTCCGGCAAGTCGCCACACCGGTTGGCCGCATAGACGAGCCCGCCGCCGCTCCCGGATGACCTGCTCATGGCAGAGTAGCGCGAGGTCTCGGTGGCCCAACCGGAGCAGCTGCTCCACGTCCCCGGCGTCGCTCTCTGGAGCACTTCGCCATGTCCCTATACGCACGCTGCCGGCAACGACGTCAGCTGACACGAGGTGGGATCCCGATCTGGATCGGGTAGGGAAGGGATTGGGAGGAAGGTTTATTTTTCATGACATGTGGGCCATACGTGGTAGTGAGGCAACTATAAAAAAGCATTCACTCTATGATAGGTGGACCCACTGATCCAGTTGCCGAATTTGACTGGTCATTGCCAATACATAAGAAAGGGCAAAATTGTCCAAAATAATGTCTGACTAACGGTCAAGTGCCTTTGACCGGACGGAATTGGAACGGAAGGGTAAAAGAATAAGAAGACCAAACACACTTGGGAAAGACCAAGGCTTTTTCGAAATTAGGGGCAAAACAGCCGAGTGGGACACAACTAAGGGCACCAAATTAATTATCCCAAAAAAATACAATTATGCGGTGAAATTGTTTCCGGTCGCAAGTACATCGCACACAGTCAGTCCTCGCCAAACGTTTCTGTTCGTATGTACATCCCACACAATCGCTCCAAGGAAAACGTTTCCGTTCACAAGAACATCACACACAATTTTTCCCGTTAAATTGTTTGTGATAGCGTTGCCATTGCACATGATATTAATAATTTTATCATTTGCATTATTGAATGCATCACACATGGTGTGTAGAAGAAACTGTGTGGCAAAGGTTGTCCATCACACACACTTTTTATGTGGTAAACGTCCGTTTTGAAGAGAAAGTCGTGTGCAGTGGAGATTGATCGCGCACATAGTGGATCCTAGAAATGTTTCTGATCTCCACGTATATCGCAGACATTTCGCTTTCGCAAACTGTGTGTAGTGTAATCCCTAATTAATCCCTAATTTAAAAATCACATGTTTTGAATTTGAAAGTAGGCAATCACTTATTTCATATCCAACCATGTTAATTACAAATATAGGTTCAACCATGAATCCATAATTCGATGCACAGGTACATATACTGAAGAACTATAGAAGCACCCAGTATAGAATGATGAACCACAGTTGTACTAAAGACTGTAAAGAGAGAGGCGAAAGACATTCTGGTTGCTAGAGAAGGTGAAGCGGAATGCCCATATTGTGCCCTCCTCCATGCGTAAGGCACGCACAACTCTAGGCCAACCCCTTGTGATGGCTGCCCGTCCATCCTTCACTGTCTTCACTAGCACTTCTCGATGCTCATTGTAGTCTAGATGAAATAATTTAACCTTCATTGCGTGTCCAACAATCATGTAATTTGTGAGGTAATCTTTAGTGAACTGCTTCGGGAACCACTAGGAATGAAAAAGATTCAGACATTGTTGTCTAACAACTCATTATGGGCAATAAAAAGACAAGGCTGCAGAGTTTGTAGTAACCATCCTACAACTCACTGTTGTGTTGGATAGAGCATAAACAAATAATTTGCTTGCCACCATTCGTATATTTTTGCTAATAATCCTTATCAGTTTCCTCACTTGATGCTTGTTCATCAATATCTCATCGCCCCATACACAAAAAGGGTTGATGCGTGGATCCTTGCCAAGGGCATATGTACCTACAAGCAACAATTCAATATTAGAAGCTAACTAGTGTCCAGGCCTAGATCTATATGCACTACATTATGGAACGGCGGGGGAAGTACAAGCCGAGGGATGAAGCTAACCTCGGCAGAAAATGGTGGCCACTCCCATTGTTGTCCTCCATAAGTAGTGGAAAGGCATGATAAGTACAACAATCTTAACATCAAACAAATATAGCAAAGGTAAAACAACATCATCTCCAAATGATAGCTTGAACGTGTTGGTTTCAACATGTTGTTAAAGCAGATATAAAATGGAAGGCAATGTTACCGACAACAGGCTTAACAACCATCAAATATTGCAATTCAAACTGGTATTGTTGCAAATGAATAGAATGTAGGTAATGCTTAAACATCACACTGGATAAATGTGTACAACTGAAATAAAGGGCATGTGTTCACTACACCAGGAATAACTAGAACCAAATATAGTCGTTCAAACTGGTATTGATGTAGTCGAGTGTCACAGTTCGACTTGCACATAATGAACAACACATTGTGAATGACTGAAATAAACAAGGCATAAGTGACCAGTATAACAACCAAATATAGCAATTGAAAACTGGACATAGTCTCACTTCAACCAACCTAACAAGCAAATACAGATAAACATGGCATATGCTTGACAACTGGACAAATGCTCACTGCAACCAACCTGACAAGCAGATAAAGATAAACAAGGCATCTGCTTGATAGCTGGACAAATGCCAAAAAAAGCAACCTAACAACCAAATACAGATAAACAAGGCATCTGGTTGATAACTGGACAAATACTCACTGCAACCAAACTAAGAACCAAATACAGATAAACAAGGCATCTGCTTGATAACTGAAAAATGCTCACTCCAACCAACCTAACAACCAAATACAGATAAACAAGGAATCTACTCACCATAAACAATCAAATATAGCCATTTGTGAAACTAAAGTGGACAATTCATACTTAAACATCACATAGACCTATTGAACAATACATTTTTGCATAACTGAAATAAATAAACATGGCACAGTTAAAGCACCACACGGCAAATGCTACTACAACAAAGGGTACGGGTTGGCAAGCTAGAAAAGGTAAGATTTGTTGATAGAATGTTGCCTCACATTTCATGGACGGGATCCTTCCAGTTGGAAGAGCACAGACCCATGGTGCGCTCTCTAATGTCCCAGATAGGCTGTTTCACCTTGGAAGAACCTTCGTGGGTGTCCTCCTCGAGGTTGTGGTCGTGCTCGATGAGATCTGACATGGAAATTGAGGATCCCAAGCCGCCGTCGTAGAACGTGTCCTTCAGAAGTGACAAAATGGGCTCGATGGCGTATAAAGCTCGCAAATCCTTGACTGCTTGGCGGAGGAGATCAGTGGCAGGGCCGTCGAAGAGATCGATGGCGGTTGAACTAGAGGGGTTGGGGATGGACCACTTAACCTGTGACATGGCCCGCGTGAAGCCGTCAGTGTGGATGAGGTTGATGTCGTAGCCAGCTTTCCCAAGATACAATAATACGCTAGCCCGCTGAGATGAAGCCTTCGGCATGGCAATGTAGTCAACATCTTCGCCGGCTTCCGCGGCGACGTGTTTCTCCGGGATCGACGGGTCGGGGCGAACGACGGCCACCTCGCCAACATCCGCCGGAGAGGCCATGCCTCTTCTTGGCCGAACGCTCGTCGGGCTCCCCGGGATACGTGGTCGAGCTTAGGCTGCGACATTCTAGAGCAGGGGATGTGGATCTGGCGGGGAGGGACACCGCAGGCCTCATCTAAAAACTCAGGGGACTGGGGTGACGGTATGGGAATCGCTGGGTAACCTGAACTTTATTATCTAATCTAGGAGGAACGGGCAGACCGGCAGGGGTTGGCGGCGGCGCCGGCGGCGGCCGCAAGCTAGAGTTCGAGGGGGAGGGGGGCGGGGGGGGAACTGTGGAGGGGGGTGCTGGTGTTTGAGGATACATCGTGGCTATTGAAAATTTTAGTAATGGTGAGTGGAGATGGTGGTGGACAAGGGAGGGCGACGGTTCAAATGCCTCGGCTACTGCAATTTTACTATAAGGTCGGTGCTGGAGGAGTGTGGGCGGCAGTTGAAGTACGGCGGCTACTAAAATTTGGGTAAAGCAATTGATGCGGGGTTGGAGTGCCCAAGATCGCGCATAGTCCAATAACAATATGCATGTATGATAATAAGGAAAAGTGGCGCGGATCCGCCGATTTTTGCAACGCTCAAGGCGGGTTGTTTGTTTTTTATATTTCTAGCTAGCTGGACTATCGCACACGGTTCTTCCTAATTTCCAAATAAACTTACCCGCCTTTAGCTTGCATAGGTGGTGGTTTTACAGCGCACTTGCATCGCACATGGTTAAGCCAGTACCTCCACTCTTTGCTCAAGATTGCGCGGTCATGGTGATTTCAACGCGCTTGCATCACACACGGTTGAGCCAGTACCTCCACCCTTTGCTCGTGCTTGCACGATCGTGGTGATTTCAGCGCACTTGCATCGCACACGGTTGAGCCAGTACCTCCACCTTAATTTGCTCGCGCTTGCACGGTCGTGGTGGTTTCAGCGCACTTGCATCTCACACGGTTGAGCCAGTACCTCCACCTTAATTTGCTCGTGCTTGCGGAGTCATGGTGATTCACATTGCACTTGTATCGCACACGGTGAAGATATTATACCCCGTGTCCGTTGAGGGTCAACAGAGTCTTTGCAGCAAAAAATAACGTTAGAAAGGGTCAAAAGACAGCCACACCAGCATGTGGACCAAATATATATGAGTGAAAGGGGTGGTCTGTGATGTTCAAAATTCCAATGCACAACTTTGACCCCGCAAGCCCACGGTTGGGCGCGTCATTGAAGATCGATGAGAGGGGCCAGAAGTCAAGAACCACCTGGAAGTGGCCAAAAACATGTACGAATATTGGGGATTTTTAAAACTTTAAATACACAATGCATAACTTTGGTGTCACCTGCCTCGCAAACCCGAAAGCACCCTAACAACCACCCAGCTAGGATATATATAATAACTTTGGTGTCGTACCTAGCTAGGATGCTTGGCCCACCACCTCCCACTTCGTGTCAGCGGGGAGGATGCATGTAATGATCGATTCTTTTGTCATACATGCATGTCGCCATGACCTACCATAAGACGGACCAATGAATCTTTCGTTTGGTCAAATGACAGTTGTTGTTGTCGATAAACCGCTTGGGCCAATAAACTGAACCATCATAAAAATCACATGGAGGGACCACGAAACCAGCACCTCTTGCATGCGGCCCAAAATGATGTACGTTGAGAAGGGGTGATGTGTGTTTTCAATATAGAATAATGTACAATTTAGATGTGGTGCCTACCTATCGATACAGACAACAACCATGAAGGCAAGGTAATTAAGGACGGGATATGTACGCAGGGTTTGATGTAGGTCGAACCCAGCAATCCGAGCATCTAGGAGGGAATCCTGACAATGCATTAGCTCGAGCTTTGGTTGACCGACATTTGACAGTGACCGGCCCTAACACGATCTAGGAGGAATCCATTCATGTCCAACACATACCCCTCATTATCTGTCAAAGGGATGATATATATATACACTCGGGGAGCCCACAGATATCCATGTTGTCACAAAAAACCGCACAAAGGAGACATGGTTGATCAGAAGACCCCGTATACACTGCATGCGGCCCGAAAATATGTATGGGTACAATGGTGTATGATGTGTTTAAATCCCAAATGCACAACTTCGATGGGCCACGCCAACTACATTACAAGCCGAACACCGTACCCGACTCCAAGCCTGCTTCAATACCTATGATGTCAGTTTCCCAACTTCGAGGCGACGGGGGGGGGGGGGGGGGGCCATCCCACACATGAGCTCAAACCTTGTTTACATCTATATATATCTATACATCTATACACCTATATAGTGTGCGAATAACTATGAAAGTTGCTCGTTGGATGAAGCCAATCCAACGGTACAGAGATGGAAAATCCGAGCACTACTGGCCATTGGATATCATCTACATTCCACCAGATTCTGCCACATGTACAATCTAGAAGACTCCATGGTTGAACTTAAGCATAATGCACAAACCTCAAAACACAAGCACTTCTCCTTTGTTCTCTAGAATCTTCCATATCTTAATTGCCCAAACCTTTTTTTCTAAATGAATTGTCACTTTTTGTTTTTACCTTTACAATGCACAATTCCATGAATCTTAAAACAGTTTTTTTATAAAACTAATTGATTTTGGATGAGATGAACTATAAGAATTAAACAAACATCTACATCATGCATATATGGGAGAAGAGGCGGGAAACCGATGAGAGGAGTGCCGAGAAATGATAGCCTGTTTTGAATGAAAACCTAGTAGAGAAGGAAGCGTGTGCTACACGACGCATGCGCACAGTGCTTACCCATGTACTGCATGTGCTATCGAAAGGGCTCAGGGTTGTCATTCGATCTGGGAGCATCCAATGGTGCATACGTATGATCCGTGGGGTTTGGGTTCTGGCCAGTCAGAACGCAGGACTCAGATCGCGCGCGTAGCGGGGGGGGGGGTATCATACGGAAACCAACATTAGGTGGAAACCAGTGAAAACCATGGGAAAAAGATGTTTTGAAGTTTAAAAAAATGTGGGATTTTAAGAGGATGATGTTTTATTGCCACACAAAATTTCAAGTTGAAACACATTATGAGATGTGAGCTATGAAAAAGACAAAATCAATGTTGAATATTGTTGAATAGTAATGTCACTATTCAGGGCGGAAATTGTCCTTTTCATATCTCACATCTCATACTGTTTTTCAACTTGAAATTTTGTGTTGCAATAAAACATCACCTTCTTAACATCCCACATTTTTTCAGATTTTTATGAAACTTTAAAATATGGTTTCCATGAAGTTTTCATTGAACATCGGCTTTCGTGAGTGAACCGTGTGCTATTTGAAAACATTTTGTGAGAAGAATCTCGGTTTATAAATCCCAGTAAATCCAAAACTAAGCTGAAAATCGTGAAACCTGCCATGGTGTCACGACATCGCACTTATATGTCGAGGGATTTTTTTCGTCCATTGTGGCGCAAGTTTTATTACAAGCCTCTTACGAATTGGAGCTTCTCTCAAAGAAGCCTCGTGGTTCCGATAGGGAACGTGTCCCCCTTGTGGGCGAAAAGTAATCACTGCCTCTTTTCACCTTGTATTTTCTTCTACGGGCAACATGGAATGACAGGATACCCATGCTGAAATTTAAACATATTCAGGGTTCGTTTGGCATTTTTATACACTAATTGATTTTGCTAGGAATTTAATGTCCATAATTCAAATCTGAACTACAAATACATGCTCCGGTTCACCAAAATGGCTATAAAAACTATACATGTGTCCTTGGGTGCATGTTTAGGTCCCATGCCAGGAATGGGAATGAATTACAACCGTACTGGTGTCATAGCTCGTCGTCAAACATTTTGAATCTCAGTTTTTAAGTCCCCATAAATCCTAAACTCACCAGAAAGTCAGCAAAGGTGGCATGGTGTCACATCATGGCACATATATGTCGTGGTAAAAACATTGTCCAATTTGGGCCAAGATTTGTTACAAACCTCTTACAAACCGGACCATGTCGCAACCCTCGTGGCTCTAGTAGGGAAACATGCCCCTCTTGTGGGAGAAACAATAATCAATGCCTCTTCTCGCCTTGAACTTTGTTTTCTACAGACAACATAGAATAACAAGAGTGTCGAGCTGAAATTTGAAACTGTTCAGGCTTCGTTTGGCCATTGTATATATATTACTAATTACTAAGTTTTCTATGCATTTAATGTAGTCCATAATTAAAATTTGGACTACAACCACATGCTCCAGGGAAGCAAAATGGGTGGGAAATAGTACATGTGTCATTGGGTGCATGTTTTGGTCTTGTTTAAGGAATGATAATGAATTACAAACTTGTCATCGTCCTGAAACAATGAGAATCTCGGTTTTTAAATCCTAGTAAATCAAAAAAGTCACCCAAAAAACATGAAACTTGGCATGGTTTCATGACATGGCACATATATGCCGTGGTAAAAAAATCATCCAGTTTGCGAAGAGCCGAACACATTAGTAGCCAACGAAGTCCTTTTTGAAACAAAAAGCTGACACATTAATATCGCAAATGGTTGTATTATATTAACCATGTCGAAATTTAACCATACTCGGTGGCGTGCGTGCAGGTGTTTGATTAGATGGGACGAGCGCAGGAAGTCCGCCATGCAGGCTCGACGGGACCCGTGCGAGCAGTGCATCGTCCATCTTGACGGGACGCGTGCATCATGTCCACCTCACAGGCTCGACGGGACACGTGCGAAGAGCAAGGCCGTCCATGCTCACTGGGAAGCGAGCTCTTTGACCTCCATGCACCAGCCGCCGCCCGCCTCGCTCACAACTTCTCCATTAATGGGTTAATTAAAGCACCTGGACGGAGGGTGTTTGCCTGTGATCCCATGGCAACATTTGCTTTGTTTGTGTTTTCAACTTGTATTCCGCCCTGATTTAAATTACCACATGGGGCAACGGATAATACGACCACAAATAAAATAGCAATGGATAATATGACGACAAATTTACAATGGCGCAGATAATAATTGTCTTATGTATTTCAAATAATTTAAAATGCCACATGCAGCAAAGCCCGGAAGACACGGGGGCAAGAGAAGAAGGAAATTGGAGACAATGGTCTGGGTCGCTACTATCTCTACTCGTCAATGGATCGCCAGGCGGTGAAATCCTACAGCTCCTTCTACAATTCCTCGCGACTTTACTTGAAAGCAGCCATGGATTCGTCCACCTCCTGTTCGCGCTCGATCCGGAGCTTCCTCAAGCCACCCATCAGTTCCTCGACCGGTTTCAGCGTCATCTCCGAGGCACTGCTCTGCTCATGCAGCATCTTCCAGCCGGCGGCCTCCTCCTCCTTCTCGGCAACCAACTTGAGCAGCTTTGCATTGTCATCCATGAGTTGCTCGACGAGGCCAGTCGCCTTGTCAACCGAGGCATCTGTGATCTTGAGCAGCTTCAAGCCGTCGACCAGCTCCTGCTGCATAGTGACGCTAGCGAGAATGTCGTCATAGCCGGCGAAGGACTTCAGGAACGCCAACTCGTCGCGATGGCTGACACCGCGAATGCGCTTGTGAGAGCCCTCGTGTGCCCGTGAGAGCTCGTTCGAGGGCTCCGTGGCGCGCCGGGACATCTCTGCTGCAGCTGCGGCTTCGAGGCGGGGCCTCTCTAGTGCTTCCGCGGCCTTGGTCTTTGCTGTCTGGTTATATGTCCACCCTAAACTCCTCGTACCGGTCAATGCGGAACGACTTGACAGAAAAAAAATGTGGGTGATGAGGAGAGGATCTATGAAGTAATTTTCGAGTGGGTAGTTTTTATAGCCCGGTGCTAAGTGTGAACACATATTAGTTTGATAGGTGTGAACGGATTTGCAATTACTTATTGTGTTGTAATCAGCAATGTGATGAGAAACAAGGTCAAAATTTATTGATGGCAGAAGGTTGACCACGTGGTTGCTCGGCATTGAGGCGGCCGCGGCGTGCTCTGCTCTGGCGTCCCTACGCGCGCTCTGCTCGCCGTTGAGGCAAAGTTACAATGGCAACGGTTAATAATTCTTAAGAATTGTCTTACATATTCATGATAATTTGAAATGCCAAATGCGGCAAGGCCCAGAACACTCACGACCTAGATATGCATACAATTATAATAAAATATAAGCTAAAAGGCTGAGCTGGCGGCCTTCCGACGATGGTCTTCTCGGACTCCATGATCAGCATAGCAGCCTTGCGGCCGTTCACTTCCTGTGTTATTTATCACACAAGTGTTAACATAAGGAAATGCATGTGTAACTTACTAATAATCGCACACGAGTACTCGCAGACGCATTGTGTGCGATACTCCTAGCCACCGCAAGCAGCTAGTTTGTATTTTTGAAAGTTTTTTGTACACACAAAATTGCACACAAACTAACTGTATTAACCGTCTATGAAATAAATTCAAATCGCAAACAGTTCATCCGAGCCCGCTGTTTGTCATGTATCACACACATCTTGTTAAGTTGAATCGTTTCTGTCGCGTTCGCTAATCGAAAACAATTCGTCCGAGTGAACCGTATGCCCTATATCACACACACCTTGATCTGGCTAACCGTTTATGTTGCACTCCCTAATAGAAAATGGTTCATCAGAGCAAACTGTATGCCGTATACCGCACACACATTGATATGGCTGCCCGTTTCTGTTGTTCTGCCTCATCGCAAACAGTTCGAACGGGTTAGCCGTGTGCCCTACATTGCACAAGCAACTAAAATATGAACCGTGTTTGATGCGTCCTCCATCGCAAACGTTTTGCACCTTTTTTGACGGTTATTTTACAACACTGTTTGCGATTATGGCATCGCACACAGTTTCGTTGAAGGCTCTCTGATCATAGTGTCGCGTTAGCAGCGTCCTATAGTAGTGATTGTGCTATATATATGGCTTGCACTCATGTATTGTGTGGGGGTTGAAAAAGCTGAAGCGCGTAAAAAAGCATGAACCAATTGCTTGGCTGACACCGGGGTAGTGCATGATTCATACTTTGTATTAAGAAGATGGAGCATAACGGGCTATATGATATTCCATGGATAGCGTTCATTAGCATTGATATTTTGAAAGGCATGATTGTATTGGTATGCCTAAGTATTGATGTATTTATGTCAAACTATAGACTACTGCTTTGAATCATTCAGATCTGAATATTCATGCCATAAAAGAAGGATTGCATGATGAACATGTTAGGTAACATTCCACATCAAAATCTTAGTTTTTATCATTTCCCTACTCGAGGACGAGCAGGAATTAAGCTTGGGGAAGCTTGATACGTCTCCAGTGTATCTATAATTTTTTATTGTTCCATGCTATTATAGTATCCATCATGAATGTTTTATATGCAATTATATATCATTTTTTGGGACTAACCTATTAACTTAGTGCCAAGTGCCAGTTGTTGTATTTTGCCTGTTTTTGGTTTTCTAGGAAATTAGTACCAAACAAAGTCCAGATGCCACAAAAGTTTTTGACAATTTTTCCTGGACAAAAGAGACTCTAGAAGCTTTAGGAGGAGACTAGATGAGAAACTAGGAGACAACAAGGTAGTAGGGCACGCCCTAGTGCCTTGTGGGTCCATCGTGGCCCCATCTAACCTAATTCCACCTCTATAAATTCTCTAAAATAAAGAAACCGACAGAGAGCTATCCAAAATACTTTTTGCACTGCTACAAGTTTCTGTTCGTTAGAGATCCCATCTGGAGAGCTTTTCTGGTACTTTGCCAGAGGGGGAATCAATCATGGAGGGCCTCTACATCAACCTTGCTGCCCTTCCGGTGATGTGCGAGTACTTTACCACAGACCTACGGGTCCATAGCTAGTAGCTAGATGGCTTCTTCTCTCTCTTTGATCTTCAATCCAATGTTCTCTTGATGGTCTTGGAGATCTATTCTAGGTAATCTTCTTTTGCGGTGTGTTTGTTGGGATCTGATGAATTGTGGGTTTATTATCAGATTATCTATGAATATTATTTGTGTGTTCTCTGAACTCTTTTATGCATGATTATTATAGCTTTTATTTCTCTCGGATCTATCTATTTGGTTCCACCAACTAGATTTATTTATTTTGCAATGGGAGAGGTGCTTTGTTATGGGCTCAATCTTGCGGTGCTCTATATCCCACCGACAGAAACGGACAAGACACATATTTGTATTTTTGCCATTAAGTATAAAATTACGGGGTTTATTCATATTGATTGAGTTTACTTTGTCTACATTATGTCATCTTGTTGATGGCATTACTCTGTTCTTTATGTACCTAATACCTTAGTTGCATGCTCGATAGCGGTCGATGTGTGGAGTAATAGTAGTAGATGTAGGTAGGAGTCGATCTAGTTGTCTCGGACGTGATGCCTTGCTACTTGTGAGCTGCGTTGGGATTTCCCCGAAGAGGAGAGGATGATGCAGTACAGTAGAGATAAGTATTTCCCTTAGTTAAGAACCTAGGTTATCCATCCAGTAGGAGAACCAAGCAACACCTCGTTAGTATTACCTACACACAAAATAACAAATACTAGCACCCAACGCAAACAAGGGGTTGTCAATCCCTCGGTGGTTAAATGCAAGGATCAAATCTCGTAGTGAAAGATAGATAAATAAAAACAAAAAATAAAATAAAGTAAAAAATTGCATCAAAGTTTTTTTGGATTTTAATATATCATAAAGATAGACCCTGGGGGCCATAGTTTTCACTAGAGGCATCTCTCTTGAAAATAGCATATGGTGGGTACACAAATTATTGTTGGGCAACTGATAGAAAAGTGAATAATCATGACAATATCCAAGGCAATGATCATCTATATAGGTGATAACCCACAAGTATAGGCGATCGCAACAGTTTTCGAGGGTAGAGTATTCAACTCAAATTTAGTGATTCGACACAAGGGGAGCCAAAGAATATTCTCAAGTATTAGCATCTGAGTTGTCAATTCAACCACTCCTGAAAGACTTAATATATGCAGCAAAACATTTAGTAGCAAAGTAGTATGGAAGTAACTGTAACGTGGCAATAGTAACAGTAGCAGTTTTGTAGCAATCGTAACAGTGGCAACGGAAAAGTAACGGAGCAAAGATCAATATGAAACGAGCTCGTAGGCAACGGATCAATGATGGATAATTATGTCGGATGGCATTCATCATGCAACAGTTATAATATAGGGTGACAAAGAAGTAGCTCTAGTTCATCAATATAATGTGGGCATGTATTCTGAATATAGTCATAGGTGCTTAAGGAAAAGAACTTGCGTGACATCTTTTGTCCTACCCTCCCATGACAGCAGGGTCATATTGGAAACTAAGGGATATTAAGGCCTCCTTTTAATAGAGTACTGGACCAAAGCATTAGCACTTAATGAATACATGAACTCCTCAAACTACGGTCATCACCGGTAAGTGTCCCGACTATTGTCTCTCCGGGGTTGCCAAATCATAACACATAGTGGGTGACTATAACTTGCAAGATAGGATCAAGAACACAAATATATTCATGAAAACATAATAGGTTCAAATCTGAAATCATGGCACTGGGGCCCTAGTGACAAGCATTAGGCATAGCAAAGTCATAGCAACATCAATCTTAGAACATAGTGGATACTAGGGATCAAACCCTAAGAAAACTAACTTGATTACATGGTAAATCTCATCCAACCCATCACCGTCCAGCAAGCCTATGATGAGATTACTCACGCATGACGGTGAGCATCATGAAATTGGTGATGGGGTATGGTTGATGATGACGATGGTGATGAATTCCCCTCCCCGGAGCCCCGAACGGACTCCAGATCTACCCTCCCGAGGAAGAACACTTCTTGGCGAAGGCTCTGTATCGTATAACACGAGGAATCCTTCTCTCTGATTTTTTTCTCCTCAAACGTGAAGATACGGAGTTGGAGTTGGGGTCGGTGGAGGTTCAGGGGGGCCACAAGGACGGAGGGCGTGCCCCCCACCCTTGTGTCTAGGGTGTGGGGCCCCTTCGATTGATTCTTTCGCCAATATTTTTTATTAATTCCAAAAATCATCTCCGTGAAGTTTCAGGTCATTCTGAGAACTTTTATTTCTGCACAAAAATAACACCATGGCAATTCTGCTGAAAACAACGTCAGTCCGGGTTAGTTCCATTCAAATCATGCAAGTTAGAATCCAAAACAAGGATAAAAGAGTTTGGAAAAGTAGATACATTGGAGACGTATCAACTCCCCCAGGCTTAACCATTGCTTGTCCTCAAGCAATTCAGTTGACGAACCGAAAGTGATAAATAAAAACTTTTACAAACTCTGTTTGATCTTGTTGTTGCAAATATGTAAAGCCAACATTCAAGTTTTCAGCAAAGATTATGAACTAACCACATTCACAATAACGTTTAGGTCTCACATTTACTCATATCAATGGCATAAACAACTAGCGAGTAATAATAATACATCTCGGATGACAGCACTTTCTCAAAACAATCATGATATGATATAACAAGACGGTATCTTGCTAGCCCTTTCTGAGACTGCAAAACATAAATGCAGAGCACCCCTGGAGATCTGACTGACTAGACATTGTAATTCATGGTAACAGAGATCCAGTCATAGTCATACTCAATATAAATTAATAACAATGCATACAAATGACAGTGATGCTATCTAACTGATGCTTTAATAAGAAGATGATGACCCACCAATAAAAGTAATTAGACAGGCCCTTCGCAGAGGGAAGCAGGGATTTGCAGAGGTGCCAGAGCTCAAGTTTTAAAATAGAGATAAACAATATTTTGAGTAGTATGCTTTCATTATCAACATAACAACCTAGAGATCTCTGTATCTTCCATGCTACATACATTATAGACGATTCCCAAACAGAATGGCAAAGTTTATACTCCCCCACCACCAACAAGCACATTCCACGGCTAGTCTGAAACAACGGGTACCGTCCAACTAACAACAGTCCTGGAGGAGTTTTGTTTGAGCATGGGACTGGGCATCCTGGTTACTAGCCATTTTCTGGTGAAGGATGAGCGGAGTCCACTCATCGTGAGAATAACCCACCTAGCATGGAAGATATTGACAACCCTAGTTGGTACATGAGAGATTCAAGCATACAAAACAGATTATCATTTGAAGGTTTAGAATTTGGCGCATGCAATACATGGAACGGCAGGTAAATAGCACATATAGGAAGGTATGGTGGACTCATATGGAACAAATTTGGGTTTATGGAAGTGGATGCACAAGGAGTATTCCCGCTTAGTACAAGTGAAGGCCAGAAAAAGACTGAGGAGCGACCAACTAGAGAGCAACAACAGTCATAAACATGCATTGAGATTAACCAACATTGAATGCAAGCATGAGTAGGATATAAATCACCATGAACATAAATATCATACATGCTATGTTGATTTTGTTTCAACTACATGCATGAACATGTGCCAAGTCAAGCCACTCGAAACATTCAAAGGAGGATACCATCCTATCATACTACATCACAACCATTTTATTTTTCATGCTGGCACGCAAGGTAAACCATTATAAACTCCTAGCTAATTAAGCATGGCATGAATAACTATAATATATAATTTTCATTGCAAACATGTTTCATTCATAATAGGTTGAATCAGGAACGATGAACTAATCATATTTACAAAAACAAGATAGGTCGAGTTCATACCAGCTTTTCCTCATCTCAATCATTTCATCATATATCATCATTATTTCCTTTCACTTGCACGACCGAACGGTGTGGATAATAATAATAGTGAACATGCATTGGACTAAGATGGAAGTTGCAAACATTTATTCCAAGTAGAAGACAAGCTAATATGGGATCTTTATTAGATAAACAGTAATGCATATGAGAGCCACTCAACATTTTCATAGTGGTCTTCTCATCTTTACCCCCAAAGAAAAGAAAAGAATTTCAAAGAAACACACTGAAATGTTTTTGGAGTTTTGTTTTTCTAAAGAAAGTAAAACAAGAACGAGAAAAACTATTTACACGTGAAAGCTCCCAGCAAGCAAAAGAAGAACGAGAAATCTTTTTGGGTTTACTTTTATTATTACTACTAAGCATGCATAGAAAGTAAAGAAACTACAACTATTTTTTTGTTTTTTCTTCATGTTTTTTGAACACACAAGAAGAAAGCGGGAAAACGAAATAAACTACCATCGATAATACAATGACAAAGTATGAACACCTCACAACTAAAATGAGTGTGTGAACATGAATGTAATGTCAGTGAGAAATACGTACTCCCCCAAGCTTAGGCTTTTGGCCTAAGTTGGTCTACACCCATGGATCAAAGTAGCCCTCTCCGGTGTACTGAGGATCCTGGGAGTTCCACTGGTTAGCGAGATCCCATGGATCCCACTGATAAATAGAGTCCTGATATGGATCAGGTGATGGCTCTGGCTCAGGAACTGGGATCGCGTCCCTTCCCAGTATGCATGAACGTCCACGGGCAAAACAAAGTACCTGCCTGAATGAATATCGAACAAAGTAGGTGCAGGCAAGGTAATAATCTGAATGGAATCCTCGCTAAATATCAAATTATGAATGAGTGTCTTTTCCTCATCATGGAGAATAAACTTATGTGCTACCATGGTGTCATAATCTAAATATATAGTGGGTAGCAGTATCTCCTCTTTCTCATAATGCCTAATGGCTATCTCGAAGCGTCTAGCAAGGTGGGAGGCGAAGATACCTCCAAAAATAGGACCCTTTGTATGGTTTAAACTCAATTGTTTAGCAAACATAGCGCCTATACTGAAAGTTCTATCACGGAGTAAAGCATGGCGCAAAATAGCAGGGTCAGGAGCACTAAGGCCTCCACTCTCCCCATGACCAATTAAATATCTCCCAGCAAATAATGAGTAGTAACGTAAAATAGGAGAATGTAAACTAGCCACTCTCGCTTCCGACACCCTTCTCCTTTCCCCTACGATGACTTCATTAATAAAATCTTCCACATCACTAGGACGTGGTTCATCGACGCTACCTTCGTAAGGTAATTTACAAAACTCACAAAAGTCATAAAAGTGTCATTTCCTTGTACTCATCATATAAGGAAAAGCCTACCATGGGTGGTGATCTCCTAGCATGGAAATGAAAATTTTGCACAAAATTATTAGTGAGTAGGAGATACTAATCACACTGGTCGAGGAGGAATTTGGTGATGCCTGCATTCTCAGGCAAAAAACAGAAATCATCATAAATTCCGGCCGCCTGCAAGAATGCATCACATGGCCATTCACACGGCTGAATCACTGCGGCGCGAGGAAGATTATACTTGGGCTTCTCCTTCTCCTCATTTTCCTTTTCCTTCGAACCCCGGCTCGAGGAGCCTCTCAACAATCTCCTCATCGTTTTCTTCCTCTGAAAATTTCTGAAATTTTTAGTGACTCAAAATAAAAGTGAACCAAACTCAACAATATTGATAGAAACTACTCATACAAGTGCCTAGAGGCTATATCATGCATCAAAACTACTTTGGGCCATATAAATTTAACATGCAAGATTAAGAACAACACTACTGTAGGATGCTGCTAACGCGACACTACGATCAGAGACCCTTCAACGAAACTGTGTGCGATGCCATAATCGCAAACGGTGGTGTAAAATAGCCGTCAAAAAAGGTGCAAAACGTTTGTGATGCAGGACGCATCAAACATGGTTCAGATTTTAGTTGCGTGTGCGATGTAGGGCACACGGCTAACCCGTTCGAACTATTTGTGATGAGGCAGAACAACAGAAATGGGCAGCCATATCAATGTGTGTGCGGTATACGGCATACTGTTCGCTCTAATGAACCGTTTGCTATTAGGGAGTGCAACATAAACGGTTAGCCAGATCAAGGTGTGTGTGATATAGGGCATACGGTTTACTCGTACGAACTGTTTTCGATTAGCGAACACAACAGAAACGGTTCAACTTAACAAGATGTGTGTGATACGTGGCAAACAGCCGACTCGGATGAACTGTTTGCGATGAGAATTTACAACACAGACGGTTAATACAGTTAGTTTGTGTGTGATTCTATGTGTACAAAAAACTTTGAAAAATGCAAACTAGTTGCTTGCGGTGGCTAGGAGTATCGCACATGATGCGTCTGCGAGTACTCGTGTGCGATGATTAGTAAGTTACATATGCATTTCCTTACGTTAACACTTGTGTGATAAATAACACGTGGCTCCGGATACAGTATTCGGGTTGTGTGTGTGCTCCACTTAGTCTTCCCGCGCTCCAGCGAATGCTTCCCGTGCTCCACATGGGTGAATTGTAAAATCCACGCCTATTCCCTCATCGGTTTCCCGCCACCAGCTAACGGCTTGCTGCATATAACCCAGGCGGCAATGCACCGCCGCGACACTCTATGAAGATCTAGTCCTCGCCCATCTACTATTAGTTATTCCAAGCATGCCAGGCAACGACCAAAGCTTCGACGTCGACGCCTACCTGCATTACATCTTCGGCGAGGAGAACAAGCCAGAGCAGGTCGGGGAGCAAGAGCTTTATCGGCTGGTGCAGGCACCATGGCCCATTGGCAGCGACGTCAGCATCACAGTCCTTGGGAGCACAATCGACATATTGCAGAGGAGGTGTGATGAGCAGTTTGCCATCCACCATGCAAAAGATCCACAGCTGCTCGGCGGCATGATCGACGACCCACATGAAGAACCTCCGTCACCTGTGCTCATCAAGAGCCTGATGCCCCGCATGGAATGGGCAGAGGACCTCTGCGATTCAGTCAAGACAAAGGCAGCTTGCAGCTTCATCATTGCCCACGGCGGCCGTGTCAAACTTGATCCTGATGATGTGGTGGCCAGGCTCGAGCGCATCCTTGGCGGAGGTGACGTCCCCGACGAAGTAGAACATCGCCAACATGATATCTTGAGGATGCAGGTGATCGACAGAATTTGCTACCAGGCCAGAGACATGGAAATGGAGCGGTCTCGCGGAGTTGTCATGCGTGCGATTGCACAATGTCAACCTCTTCTGGAAGAGGCCCAGTAGCCCCAAGAGCATCCCATCAGTGCCAGCAAATCCGTAGGCGAAGGCGGGTCGGGACACTTGAAGTGAACGGCCGCAAGGGTGTTATGTTGATCATGGAGTCCGAGAAGACCAACGTCGGAAGGCCGCCAGCTCAGCCTTTTAGCTGATATTTTATTATAATTGTATGCATATGTAGGTCATGAGTGTTCTGGGCCTGGCCGCATTTGTCATTTTAAATTATCCTGCATATGTAAGACAATTATTAAGAATTACTAGCAAGATGTCCGTGCATTGCACGGAACATCAAGATGCATTTTTTTTACAAAACACCTGTTGTGATTGACCCATGCAAGAGTAATCCCATGTGTAAAAACTAATGTTATCTCGAGAATTATATCGGAAAAATGGTATCTCAAGAATTTCATCAAAAAATGATATCTCGAGAAAGATGAGAGATAAGGTGAGGAGGAGTGGAGTGTGGTGGTGACTGGTGGTCGGACTGGGCGGAGGCATGGGGATGGACGGCAGCGGCCACCATGCCAGATTGTTCCAGAGACTTCCTTTTTTAATTGCTCAACAATGAGGTTGTGGGAGATAATGATGAACGAGGCAAGGCCTTATCTATAAATGTGGAGAGTGGTGCGGGTATCTTTTGTAAAATTGTCATAGTTTGCTTTCTATCCGTCAGATATAGATCGGACGGTCTATATTACAAGATGGCAGGCATACCATCATCACCAACTCGGTTTTTTGTAAGAATAGAGAGTAACCATTGCCATTGTAACTTTTCCTCAACGGCGAGCAAAGCGCGCGCAGGGACCCAGAGCGGAGCGCGCCGCAGCCGCCTCAACAGCGAGCAACCACGTGGTCAACCTTCTGCCATCAATAAATTTTGACCTTGTTTCTCGTCACATTGCCGATTACAATGCAATAAGTAATTGCAAATCTGTTCACACCTATCAAACTAATATGTGTTCACACGTAGCACCGGGCTATAAAAACTACCCACTCGAAAATTACTTCACGGTTCCTCTCCTCATCACCCACAAAACTGTTTTTTCTGTCAAGTCATTCTGCCATGACTGATAGGAGGAGTTTAGGGTGGACATATAACCAGGCAGCAAAGACCAGGACCACGAAAGCACTAGAGAGGTCCCGCCGTGAAGCCACAACAGAGATGTCCCGGCGTGCCGCGAAGCCCTCGAACGAGCTCTCACAGGCACGTGAGGGCTCTCACAAGCACATTTGTGGCGTCGGCCATCGCGACGAGCCGGCGTTCCTAAAGTCCTTCGCCGGCGATGACGACGGCGACATTCTCGCTGGCGTCACTACGCAGCAGGAGCTGGTCGACAGCTTGATGAAGCTTCTCAAGATCAGCGATGCCTCGGTTGACAAGGCGACCGGCCTCGTCGAGAAACTCATGGATGACAATGTCAAGCTCCTCAACTTGGTCACCGAGAAGGGGGAGGAGGCCGCCGGCTGGAAGATGCTGCATGAGCAGAGTAGTGCCTCGGAGATGACGTTGAAAGCGGTCGTCGAGGAACTGATGGGTGGCTTGAGGGAGCTCCGGATCGAGCGCGAGCAGGAGGTGGAGGAATCCATGGCTGCTTTCAAGCAAAGTCATGAGGAATTGAAGAAGGAGCTGGTGGATTTCGCTGCCCGGTCATCCATCGACGAGTAGAGACAGTAGCGACCCAGATCGTTGTCTGCAATTTCATTCTTCTCTTGCCCCCTTGTCTTCAGGGCTTTGCCGCATGTGGCATTTTAAATTATCCGGAATATGTAAGACAATTATTATCTACGCCATTGTAAATTTGTCATTGTATTATCTGTTGCCATTTTATTTGTGGTCGTATTATCCGTTGCCCTATGTGGCAATTTAAATTAGGGCGGAATACGAGTTGAAAACACGAACAAAGCAAATGCTGCCATGGGATCACAAGCAAACACACTCTGTCCCGATGCTTTAATTAACCCATTAATGGAGAAGTTGTGAGCGAGGCGGGCGGCGGCTGGTGCATGGAGGTCAAAGAGCTTGCTTGCCAGTGAGCATGGGTGGCCTTGGTGTTTACATGTGTCCCGTTGAGCCTGCGAGGTGGACAGGATACACGCATCCCGTCGAGCCTGCGTGGCGGACTGCTCGCACGCGTCCCGTCGAGCCTACACGGCGGACTTCTTGCGCTCGTCCCATCTAATCAAACAGCTGCACGCATGCCACCGAGTATGGTTAAATTTTGACACGGTTAATATAATACAACCTTTTATGATATTAATGTGTTAGCTTTTTGTTTCAAAAAAGACTTCGTTGGCTACTAATGTGTGTGCCTCTTCTCAAACTGGACGATTTTTTACCACGTCATATATGTGCCATGCATGAAACCATCCCAAGTTTCATGTTTTTTGGGTGAATTTTTTGATTTACTGGGATTTAAAACCGAGATTCTCATTTTTTCAGGACGACGACAAGTTTGTAATTCATTCTCATTCCTTAAATGAGACCTAAACATGCACCCAATGACACATGTATGATTTTCCACCCATTTTGCTTCACTGTAGCATGTGGTTGTAGTTCAAATTTGAATTATGGACTACATTAAATGCATAGAAAACTTAGTAATTAGTAATATATATATATATATACAATGGTCAAACGAACCATGAATAGTTTCAAATTTCAGCTCGACACTCCTGTTATACTATGTTGCCTACAAAAAACAAAGCTCAAGGCGAGAAGAGGCGTCGATTATCGTTTCGCCCACAAGAGGGGCATGTTTCCCTACCGGAGCCACGAGGGTTGCGACATGCTCCGGTTTGTAAAAGGCTTGTAATATAGCTTCGCCCAAATTGGCCAATTATTTGTATCATGTAGTGACACCATGCAAGTTTCATGATTTCCTGGTGAGTTTTGGATTACAGACATTTAAAAACCGTGATTCGCAATGTTTGTGGCCAAGCCAGGATAGCGAGACGGTTGAATTCATTCCCATTCATTCCATGGGACCTAAACATGCACCCCAAGGAAACATGTACGTTTTTTCTAGCCATTTTGGTGCACTCGAGCATGTATTTGTAGTTCGGATTTGAATGATGGACATTAAATGCCTAGAAAACTCAATTAATGAATAAAAAAGGTTAAACGAACCCTGAATAATTTCAAGGTTCAGCGCGAATCTCCAGTTGTTCCGTGTCGCATGTAGAAGCAAATATAAGGCTAGAAGAGGGAGTGATTATCGTTTGGCCCAAAAGGGGACACGTTTCCCTATCAAAACCACGAGGGTTCTCGCGACAGGCTCCGTTTTGTAAGAGGTTTGTAATAAAGCTTGGCCCAAATTGGCAATGTTTTTACCACGGCATATGTGTGCCATGACGTGACACCATGCCACTTTTGATGACTTTCTAGTGAGTTTAGGATTTATGGGGACTTAAAAACCGAGATTCAAAATATTTGAGGACGAGCCAGGACTCCGGTACAGTTGTAATTCGTTCCCATTCCTCGCATGAGACCTAAACATGCACCCAAGGACACGTGTATATTTTTCTAGCCATTTTGGTGAAATGGAGCATGTATTTGTAGTTCAGATTTGAATTATGGACATTAAATGCCTAGGAAACTCAATTAGTGTATAAAAAGGCCAAACGAACCCTGAATAAGTTTATATTTCAGCACGGATATCATGTCGTTCCATGTTGCCCGTGGAAGAAAATTCAAGGCGAAAAGAGGCAGTGATTACGTTTTTCCCAAAGGGGAACCCGTTTCCCTATCAAAACCACAAGGCTTCTTTGAGAGAAGCCCCAGTTTTTGTAAGAGGTTTGTAATAAAGCTTGGCCCAAACTGGACAATAGTTTTACAACGACATATGCGTGCCATGAAGTGACACCATGCCACCTTTGATGTGTTTCTGGTGAGCTTAGTATTTATGGGGACTTAAAAACCGAGATTCGAAATGTTTGAGGACGAGCCATGACACCAGTACGGTTGTAATCCGTTCCGATTCCTGGCATGGGACCTATACATGCACCCAAGGACACATGTATAATTTTTCTAGCCATTTTGGTGAACTAGCGCATGTATTTGTAGTTCAGATTTGAATTATGGACATTAAATGCCTAGGAAAGTCAATTAGTGTATAAAAAGCCCAAACGAACCCTGAATAAGTTTAAATTTTAGCACATATATCATGTCGTTACATGTTGCCCATACAAGAAAATACAAGGTGAAAAGAGGTAGTGATTACGTTTTTCCCACAAGCGGGACACATTTCCCTATCGGAACCATGAGGCTTCTTTGAGAGAAACTCCAGTTTGTAAGAGGCTTGTAATAAAACTTGTGCCAGAATGGACGAAAAAATTTCATCGACATATAAGTGCAATGTCATGACACCATGGCAGGTTTCACGATTTTCAGCTTAGTTTTGGATTTACGGGGATTTAAAAACTGAGATTCTTCTCACAAAATGTTTTCAAATAGCACACGGTTCACTCACGAAAGCCGATATTCAATGAAAACTTCATGGAAACCATATTTCAAAGTTTCATAAAAATCTGAAAAAATGTGGGATGTTAAGATGGTGATATTTCATTGCGACACAAAATTTCAAGTTGAAAAACATTACGAGATGTGAGCTATGAAAAAGACAGATTCCGCCTTGAATAGTGACATTACTATTTGGCACTATTCAACATTGATTTTGTCTTTTTCATAGCTCACATCTCGTAATTTGTTTCAACTTGAAATTTTGTGTGGCAATAAAACATCATCCTCTTAACATCCCGTATTTTTTGAAAAAAAATCGAACTTCAAAACATCTTTTTCTCGTGGTTTTCACCGGTTTCCACCGAATGTTGGTTTTCGTATGATATCCCCCCCCCACTGCACGCGCGATCTGAGTCATGTGTTCTGACTAGCCAAAATCCAAACCCCACGGATCGTATGTGTGCACCGTTGGATGCTCCCAGATCGAACGGCAACCCTGAGCCCTTTCGACAGCACATGCAGTACATGGGTAAGCTCTGTGTGCATGCATCGTGTAGCTCACGCTTCCTTTTCTACTAGGTTTCCATTCAAAACAGGCTACCGTTTCTCGTCACTCCTCTCATCGGTTTCCCGCCTCGTCTCCCAGATATGCATGATGTAGATGTTCATTTAATTCTTATAGTTCATCTCATCCAAAATCAATTAGTTTCATAAAAGACTATTTTAAGATTCATGGAATTGTGCATTGTAAAGGTAAAAACAAAAAGTGACATTTCATTTAGAAAAAAAGGTTTAGGCAATTAAGATATGGAAGATTCTAGAGAACAAAGGAGAAGTGCTTTTGTTTTGAGGTTTGTGCATTATGCTTAAGTTCAACCATGGAGTCTTCTAGATTATACATGTGGCAGAATCTTGTGGAATGTAGATGATATCCAACGGCCAGTAGTGCTCGGATTTGCCATCTCTCTACTATCGGACCGGCTTCATCCGACGAGAAACTTTCGTAGTTATTCGCACACTATAAAGGTGTGTAGATGTATCGATATATATAGATGTGTCCCATTCTAGACAAAATAAAGTTTGAAGCATGCGTGGGACGACCCCCCCCCCCACAGTCGCTGCCTCGAAGTTTGGAAACTGGCATCATAAGTATTGAACCAGGCTTGGAGTCGGGTACGGTGTTCGGTTTGTAATGTAGTTGGCGTGGCCCATCGAAGTTGTGCATTTGGGATTTAAACACATCATACACCATCGTACCCATACATATTTTCGGGCCGCATGCGGTGTATACGGGGTCTTCTGATTGACCACGTCTCCCTTGTGCGGTTTTTTGTGATGACACGGATATCTGTGGGCTCCCCGAGTGTATATATATCATCCCTTTGACCGATAATGAGGGGTATGTGTTGGCCATGACTGGATTCCTCCTAGTTCGTGTAAGGGCCGGTCACCGTCAAATGGCGGTCAACCAAAGCTCGACCTCATGCGTTGTCAGGATTCCCTCCTAGATGGTCGGATTGCTGGGTTTGACCTACATCAAACCCTGCGTACGTATCTTGTCCTTAACTACCTTGCCTTCATGGTTGTTGTCTGTATCGAGAGGTAGGCACGACATCTAAGTTTTATATTATTCTATATTGAAAACACGCATCACCCCTTGGCAACGTACATCATTTTGGGCCGCATGCAAGAGGTGCTAGTTTTGTGGTCCCTCTCGTGCTATTTTTATGATGGTTCAATCTATTGGCCCAAGCGGTTTATCAACAACAACAACAACTGTCATTTGACCAAACGAAAGATTCATTGGTGCGTCTTATGGTAGGTCATTTGAACATGCATGTATGACCAAAGTAACGATCATTACATGCATCCTCCTCGGTGACACAAAGTGGGAGGTGGTGGGCCAAGCATCCTATCTAGGTACGACATTATGTCATTATATATATCCTATCTAGGTGGTTTTTAGGGTGCTTTCGAGTTTGCATGGCAGGTGCCACCAAAGTTATGCATTGTGTGTTTAAAGTTTTAAGCATCCCCAATATTTGTACATATATTTGGCCACTTCCAGGTGGTTCTTGACTCCTGGCCCCTCTCATCGATCTTCAGTGACGCGCCCAACCATGGGCCCGCGGGGTCAAAGTTGTGCATTGCAATTTTGAACATCACAGACCACTCTTTTCACTCATATATATTTGGGCCACATGCTGGTGTGGCTGTCTTTTGACCCTCTCTAATGTTATTTTTTGCTGCAAAGACTCTGATGACCCTCAACGGACACGGGGTATAATATCTTAACCGTGTGCGATACAAGTGCGATGTGAATCACCACGATCGCCTAAGCGTGAGCAAATTAAGGTGGAGGTACTGGCTCAACCGTGTGCGATGCAAGTGCGCTTAAAGCACCACGATCGCATAAGCGCAAGCAAATTACGGTGGAGGTACTAGCTTAACCATGCGATGCAAATGCGCTGAAATCACCACGACCACGCAAGCGCGAGCAAAGGGTGGAGGTACTGGCTCAACCGTGTGCGATGCAAGTGCGCTGAAATCACCACGACCGCGCAAGCGCGAGCAAAGAGTGGAGGTACTGGCTTAACCGTTTGCGATGCAAGTGGGTTGTAAAACCACCACCTATGCAAGCTAAAGGCGGTAAGATTATTTGGAAATTAGGACGGACCGTGTGCGACCAGCTAGCTAGAAATATAAAAACAAACTACCCGCCTTGAGCGTTGCAAAAATCAGCGGATCCGCGCCGCTTTTCCTTATTATCATACACACATATTGTTATTGGACCGTGCGCGATCTTGGGCACTCCGGCCCCGCATCAATTCGTTTACCCAAATTTTGGTAGCCATCGTACTTCAACCGTCGCCCACACTCCTCCACCACCGACCTTATAGTAAAATTGCAGTAGCCGAGGCATTTGAACCGTCGCCCTCCCTCGTCCACCACCATCTCCACCCACCATTACTAAACTTTTCAATAGCCGCGGCGTATCCTCAAACACCACCCCCCCTCCACAGTCACCCACCCGCACCCCTCCCCCCTCAAACCCTAGCTCATGGCCGACGCCGGCGCCGCCGCCAACCCCTGCGGTCTGCTCGTTCCTCCTAGCTTAGATAATAAAGTTCAGGTTACCCAGCGATTCCCATACCGCACCCCACTCCCCTGATTTTTTAGATGAGGCACGCGGTGTCCCTCCCCACCAGATCGACATTCCCAGCTCCAGAATGTCGCAGCCTAAGCTCGACCGCATATCCCAGGGAGCCCGACGAGCGTTCGGCCAAGAGGAGGTTTATCACGGCCTCTCCGGCGGACGTTGGCGAGGTGGCCGCCGTTCACCCCGACCTGTCGATCCCGGAGCAACACGTCATCATGGAAGCTACCGAAGACATTGACTACGTTGCCATATCGAGGGCTTCATCTCAGCGGGCTAGTGTATTACTATATCTCGGGAAAGCTGGCTACGACATCAAGCTCGTCCACACCGACAGCTTCACATGGGCCATGCCACAGGTTAAGTGGTCCATCCGCAACCTCTCTGGTTCAACCACTATCGATCTCTTCGATGGCCCTGCCGCTGAACTTCTCCGCCAAGCGTTCAAGGATTTGCGAGCTTTATACGCCATCAAGCCCATTTTGTCACTTCTAAAGGACACGTTCCACGGCGGCGGCTTGGGATCCTCAATTGCCAAGTCAGATCTCATCGACCACGACCTCGAGGAGGGCACCCACGAAGGTTCTTCCAAGGTGAAACAGCCCATCTGTGATATCAGAGAGCGCACCATCGGTCTGTGCTATTCCAACTGGAAGGATCCCGTCCATGAAATGTGTGGCAACATTCTATCAGCAAATCTTACCTTTTCTAGCTTGCCAACCCATACCCTTTGTTGTAGTAGCATTTGTCGTGCGGTGCTTTAACTGCACCATGTTTAATTATTTCTGTTATGCAAAAATGTATTGTTCAATAGGTCTATGTGATGTTTAAGTATGAATTATCCACTTTAGTTTCACGAATAGCTATATTTGGTTGTTTATAGTGAGTAGATGCCTTGTTTATCTATATTTGGTTGTTAGGTTGGTTGGAGTGAGGATTTTTTCAGTTATCAAGCAGATGCCTTGTTTATTTGTATTTGGTACTTAGTTTGGTTGTAGTGGGTATTTGTCCAGTTATCAAGCAGATGCCTTGTTTATCTATATTTGGTTGTTAGGTTGCTTTTTTTAGCATTTGTCCAGTTATCAAGCAGATGCCTTGTTTATCTGTATTTGGTTGTTAGGTTTCTTTTTTTTAGCATTTGTCCAGTTATCAAGAAGATGCCTTGTTTATCTGTATTTGGTTGTTAGGTTGCTTTTTTTAGCATTTGTCCAGTTATCAACCAGATGCCTTGTTTATCTTTATCTGCTTGATAGGTTGGTTGCAGTGAGCATTTGTCCAGTTTTCAAGCATATGCCATGTTTATCTGTATTTGCTTGTTAGGTTGGTTGCAGTGAGACTCTGTCCAGTTTTCAATGGCTATATTTGGTTGTTATACTGGTCATTTATGCCTTGTTTATTTCAGTCATTCACAATGTGGTGTTCATTATGTGCAAGTCGGAACTGTGCTGCTCGACTACATCAATACCAGTTTGAATGGCTATATTTGGTTCCAGTTATTCCTGGTGTAGTTAACACATGCCCTTTATTTCAGTTTTACACATTTATCCAGTGTGATGTTTAAGCATTACCTACGTTCTATTCATTTTCAAAAATACCAGTTCGAATTGCAATATTTGATGCCTGTTATGCCTGCTGTCGGTAACATTGCCTTCCCTTTTATATCTACGTTAACAGCATGATGAAACCAATACATTCAAGCTATCATTTGGAGATGATGTTGTTTACCTTTGCTATATTTGTTTGATGTTAAGATTGTTGTACTTATCATGGCTTTCCACTACTTATGCAGGACAACAACGGGAGTGGCCACCATTTTTCGCTGAGGTTAGCTTTGTTGGGGAACGTAGTAATTTAAAAAAAAATTCCTATGCACACGCAAGATCATGGTGATGCATAGCAACGAGAGGGGAGAGTGTCGTCCATGTACCCTCGTGGACCGTTAAGCGGAAGCTTTATGACAACGCGGTTGATGTAGTCGTACGTCTTCATGATCGACCGATCCTCAGTACCAAACGTACGGCACCTCCGCGTTCAGCACATGTTCAGCTCGGTGACGTCCCGTGAACTCACGATCCAGTAGAGATCGGGGAAGAGTTTCGTCAGCACGACGGCGTGGTGACGATGTTGATGAAGCTACCGTTGCAGGGCTTCGCCTAAGCACCGCTACAGTATGAATGAGGTGGATTATGGTGGAGGGGGGCACCGCACACGGCTGGGAGAGATCAATGATCAACTTGTGTGTCTAGAGGTGGCCCCTTCCCCCGTATATAAAGGAGCAAGGGGGGAGGCCAGCCGGCCCTAGAGGGCGCGCCAGGAGGAGGAATCCTCCTCCTAGTAGGAGTACAATTCCCCTCTTTCCTACTCCTACTAGGAGGGGGGAAAGGAAGGGGGAGAAGGAGAAGGAAAGGGGGGCGCCGCCCCCCTCTCCTAGTCCAATTCGGACCAGAGGGGGAGGGGGCATGCGGCCTACCCTGTCCGGCCCCTCTCTCTCTCCACTAGGGCCAATAAGGCCCATTAACCTCCGGGGGTTCCGGTAACCCCTCCCGCACTCTGGTAAAATCCCGATTTCACCTGGAACTCTGCCAATGTCCAAATATAGGCTTCCAATATATTAGTCTTTATGTCTCAACCATTTCGAGACTCCTCGTCATGTCCGTGATCATATCCGGGACTTCGAACTAACTTCGGTACATCAAAACCTATAAACTGGTAATAACGATCGTCACAGAACTTTAAGCATGCAGATCCTACGGGTTCGAGAACTATGTAGACATGACCGAGACTTGTCTCCGGTCAATAACCAATAGCGGAACCTGGATGCTCATATTGGTTCCTACATATTCTACGAAGATCTTTATCGGTCAAACCGCATAACAATATACGTTGTTCCCTTTGTCATCGGTATGTTACTTGCCCGAGATTCGATCGTTGGTATCCCAATACCTAGCTCAATCTCATTACTGGCAAGTCTCTTTACTCGTTCCGTAATACAACATCCCGCAACTAACTCATAAGTCACATTGCTTGCAAGGCTTATAGTGATGTGCATTACCGAGAGCGCCTAGAGATACCTCTCCGACAATCGGAGTGACAAATCCTATTCTTGATCAATACCAACTCCACGAACACCATCGGAGATACCTGTAGAGCACCTTTATAATCACCCAGTTACGTTGTGATGTTTGGTAGCACACAAAGTGATCCTCTGGTATTCTCGAGTTGCATAATCTCATAGTCAGAGGGACATATATCTAAGTCATGAAGAAAGCAATAGTAGTAAACTTAAATGATCAAGTGCTAAGCTAACGAAATGGGTCAAGTCAATCACATCATTCTCCTAATGATGTGATCCCGTTGATCAAATAACAACTCATGTCTATGGCTAGGAAACTTAACCATCTTTGATCAATGAGCTAGTCAAGTAGAGGCATACTAGTGACACTATGTTTGTCTATGTATTCACACCTGTATTATGTTTCCGGCTAATACAATTCTAGCATGAATAATAATCATTTATCATGAAATAAGGAAATAAATAATAACTTTATTATTGCCTCTAGGGCATATTTCCTTGAAGCTTCATCCCTCGGCTTGTACACCCCCCGTCGTTCCATAATGTAGTGCATATAGATCCAGGCCTGAACACTAGTTAGCTTATAACATTGACTTGTTTCTTGTAGGTACATATGCCCTTGGCAAGGATCCATGCATCGACCCTTTTTGCGTATGGGCCAATGAGATATTGATGAACAAGCATCAAGTGAGGAAACAGATAAGGATTATTAGCAAAAAGATACGAATTGTGGCAAGCAAATTATTTGTTTATGCTATATCCAACACAACAGTGAGCTGTAGGATGGTAACTACAAACTCTGCAGCCTTCTCTTTTTACTACCCATAATGAGTTGTTAGACAACAATGTCTGAATCTTTTTCATTCCTAGTGGTTCTCGAAGCAGCTCACTCAAGATTACCTTGCAAAGTACATGATTGGTGGACACGCAATGAAGGTTAAAGTATTTCATCCAGACTACAATGAGCATCGAGAAGTCCTAATGAAGACAGTGAAGGATGGATGTGCAACCATCACAAGGGGTTGGCCTAGAGTCATCTGCGCCTTACTCATGGAGGAGGGCACAATATGGGCATTCCGCTTCACCTTCTCCAGCAACCAGAATGAGTTTCACCTCTGTCTTTACACTCTTTAACTGTGATTCATCATTCTTTACTTGGTGCTTCTGTAGTTCTTCAGTATATGTACATGTGCATCGAATTATGGATTCGTGGTTGAACCTATATTTGTAATAAACATGGTTGGATATGAAATAAGTGATTGCCTACTTTCAAATTCAAAACATGTGATTTTCAAATTAGGGATAAATTGGATTAATTAGGGATTACACAACACACGGTTTGCAAAAGCGAAACGTCTGTGATATACGTGGAGATCAGAAATGTTTCTAGGATCCACTATGTGTGCGATAAATCTCCACTGCACACACGGCTTTCTCTTCAAAATTGTTTGTGCTAGGCCACCTTGCGCAAACGTTTACCACATAAAAAGTTTGTGTGATGGACAACCTTTGCCACACAGTTTCTTCTACGCACCGTGTGTGATACATTCAATAACACAAACGATTTAACAGGAAAAATTGTGTGTGATGTACCTGTGAATAGAAACGTTTTCCTTGGAGCGACTGTGTGGGATGTACATACGAACAGAAACGTTTAGCGGGGACTGACTGTGTGGGATGTACTTGCGACCGGAAACAATTCCGCCGTATAATTGTATTTTTTTAGCTCTACTATATGTATTTCCGTATTTGAGCCCTCGCCAGTCGCACAGGTTCTCATTTTGTCGAGCCTGCGTGCCAGGAGGGCATATCCCCGACGGTTTCTGGGTCGTGTGGGAAGGACCCCCCTATCGCCCACACTCACTTGGCGACGGTTCCAAATGCCGTCGCGGAAAGGGGTTAAAAACCATTTGTTTAGGACCGACGCGCACAAGTGCAAGGTCACCACAGCAGCAAAAAGATGGAATAAATAAAGCACTAAAACAAAAAATAATTGGACCATTGGAGGAGTCACATACCAAAGAACAATCCTCCAAAGCAGTTTGGTGAATGGAGCTTTGAGCAAGGAGATCGAAAATGGCAGCAAAATGAGCAAGAACACGAGTTTGAGCTCTGGAGTGATTTTTTCTGAAGGAAGAAGGAGCGGATGGGTGCTGGAATAAGTGGAGGGGGCCACGTGGGGCCCACAAGGACATGGGCGCGCCCTCCACCCTTCTAGCCAGCTGGTGAGGGCCCCCTGATGTGTGTTTAGTACCAGAAATTCTCAAATATTCTATAAAAAATCATACTCAATTTTCAGGGCATTTGGAGAACTTTTATTTTTTAGACATTTTTTCTTGCATGGATAATTCAGAAAACAAACAAAAAAAAATACTATTTTTGCTTTATTCATTCTTAATAACAGAAAGTAAAAGATGGGTACATAGAGTTGTGCCTTCTAAATTCATCCATCTCATGCTCATCAAAAGGAATCCATTAACAAGGTTGATCAAGTCTTATTAACAAACTTCTTCCGAGTGACATGAAACTGGAGAATTTTCGACTAACACTAGGTTACCTTAACAGGGATATGCACGTCCCCAATAATAAGAATATCATATTTCTTTTTGACAGTAAGAAGAGGGAATTCAAAACCTCCAATAGTGATTAGTTAAAAAAATTCCAATAGAATTGATACTATTAACTTGAGGTGTATTTCTTTGGAAAGTGTACCGTATGCTCATTATCAGTAACATGAAAAGTGACATTGCCTTTGTTGCAATCAATAAAAGCCCATGCAGTATTCAAAAATGGTCTACCAAGGATGATCGACATACTGTCGTCCTCAGGAATACCAAGAATAACAAAGTCCATTAATATAGTAACGTTTGCAACCACAACAGGCACATCCTCACAAATACCGATGGGTATAGCAGTTGATTTATCAGCCATTTGCAAAGAAATTTCAGTAGGTGCCAACTTCTTAAATTCAAGTCTACGATATAAAGAGAAAGGCATAACACTAACACTGGCTCCAAAATCACATAAAGTAGTTCTAACATAGTTTCTTTTAATGGAGCATGGTATAGTTGGTACTCCTGGATCTCCAAGTTTCTTTGGTATTCCATCCTTAAAAGTATAATTAGCAAGCATGGTGGAAATTT
Source organism: Triticum urartu (assembly GCF_003073215.2). Lineage (NCBI taxonomy): Eukaryota > Viridiplantae > Streptophyta > Magnoliopsida > Poales > Poaceae > Triticum > Triticum urartu. Next base: position 237,602,146 of record NC_053027.1, on the reverse strand, counting down.
CAGCTTCTGGTATATTTCTTTTATTAGTAACAATATCTTTCATATACTTAGCATAAGAAAGAATTTTAAGCATATCAGTCAAACGCATACGCAAAAAGATAGGTCTAAGCATTTCAGCAAAGCGCTCAAAATCTTCATCATCCTTTTTCTTGGATGGCTTAGGAGGAAAGGGCATGGGTTTCTGTACCCATGGTTCTCTTTCTTTACCATATTTCCTAGCAACTAAGCCTCTCTTATCATCACATTGATTCTTTGATTGTGGGTTGTCAAGATCAACAGCAGGTTCAATCTCTACATCAGTATCATTACTAGGTTGACATCATCATTAACATTATCACTATGTTCATGTTCACCACCAAATTGTGTCTCGACATCAGAAATAGAAATACTATTGGGATTCTCGGGTGTGTGATATGCCTCCAACGTATCAATAATTTTTGATTGCTCCATGCTATATTATCTACTATTTTGGACTATATTGGGCTTTATTTTCCACTTTTATATTATTTTTGGGACTAACCTATTAACCGGAGGCCCAGCCCAGAATTGCTGTTTTTGCCTATTTCGGTGTTTCGAAGAAACGGAATATCAAACGGAGTCCAAACGGAATAAAATCTTCAGGAACGTGATTTTCTCACCGAACGTGATCTAGGAGACTTGGACCCTGCTCCAAGGAACAAAAGAGGCGGTCACGAGGGTGGGGGGCGTGCCCCCCTGCCTCATGGGCCCCTCGTTGCTCCTCCGGCGTACTTCTTCCTCCTATATATACACACGTACCCCCAAACGATCAGAACAGGAGCCAAAAACCTAATTCCATCGCCGCAACTTTCTGTATCCACGAGATCCCATCTTGGGGCCTGTTCCGGAGCTCCTCCGAAAGGGGGCCATCATCACAGAGGGCTTCTACATCATCATAGCCTCTCCGATGAAGTGTGAGTAGTTTACCTCAGACCTTTGGGTCCATAGTTAGTAGCTAGATGGCTTCTTCTCTCTCTTTGAATCTCAATACAAAGTTCTCCCCCTCTCTTGTGGAGATCTATTCGATGTAATCTTCTTTTTGCGGTGTGTTTGCTGAGACCGATGAATTGTGGGTTTATGATCAAGTCTATCTATGAATAATATTTGAATCTTCACTGAATTCTTTTATGTATGATTGGTTATCCTTGCAAGTCTCTTCGAATTATCTGTTTGGTTTGGCCAACTAGATTGGTAGTCCTTGCCATGGGAGAAGTGCTTAGCTTTGGGTTCGATCTTGCGGTGTCCTTACCCAGTGACAGAAGGGGCAGCAAGGCACGTATTGTATCGTTGCCATCGAGGATAACAAGATGGGGTTTATTTCATATTGCATGAATTTATCTCTCTACATCATGTCATCTTGCTTAAGGCGTTACTCTGTTTTTAACTTAATACTCTAGATGCATGCTGGATAGCGGTCGATGAGTGGAGTAATAGTAGTAGACGCAGAATCATTTCGATCTACTAGTCACGGACGTGATGCCTATATACATGATCATGCGTAGATATTCTCATAACTATGCTCAATTCTGTCAATTGTTCAACAGTAATTTGTTCACCCACTGTAGAATACTTATGCTCTTGAGAGAAGCCACTAGTGAAACCTATGGCCCCCGGGTCTATTCTCATCATATCAATCTCCATCACTTTAATATTGCTTTGCTTTTTACTTTGCCTTTACGTTTTACTTTGCATCTTTATACCAAAAATACCAAAAATATTATATCTATCAGATCTCACTCTCGTAACTGACCATGAAGGGCTTGACAACCCCTAATCGCGTTGGTTGCCCGTAGCTATCGCTTTGTGCAGGTACGAGGGACTTGGGCGTGGGCTCCTACTGGATTGATACAATGGTTCTCAAAAACTAAGGGAAATACTTACGCTACTCTGCTGCATCATCCCTTCCTCTTCGGAGAAAACCAACGCAAGCTCAAGACATAGCAAGAAGGATTTCTGGCGCCGTTGCCAGGGAGTCTACGCAAAAATTCAACATACCAAGTACCCATCACAATCCCTATCTCTCGCATTACATTATTTTCCATTTTCCTCTCCCCCCAATTCACCCTTGTCGTTTTATTCGCCCTCTCTCTCTCTATCCTCCCTCTCTTTTCCGCTTGCCTCTTGTTTGCTTGTGTGCTAGTTTGTTTGCTTGTCGTCATGACTAGTCTCATATCTTATCCGTTGTCCCCCCGAGAGTGAAGTTCTAAATTTTAAACAAAGGGAGGGAGAAAATCTAAAAGATGCTTGGTATAGAATTTGCAATGCTCAAAATAGATCTACCAGAAAGCAATCTAACTTAGTTCTTCTCCACAATTTTTATGTAGGTGTTAATCCTTGGTATAGATATATCCTCGATACCATTACCGGAGGGAACTTCTTGGGTAGCCATACTTTTGATTCTTATAATGCTATGCTAAATTTATTTGGCTCACCACCTCTTTTGGTTAATGGAACCATGTTAACTTTGGAGCATGTTATGCAAAGACTTGAAATTATCGAAAATAAAGTTGCTACTATTGAATCGATTGAAAATCTAGATAAAAAGATCCACAATCAAATTACTCAATATGGATCTAAGGTAGGAATGACTTTGAAAAATATTAAGGAAAAAGAACCCATAGTTACTGAGAGAATGAACTTAGATTCTACTAGAATTGATAAACTTGAGGGTATCATTACAAACTTGGGAAACACTTTATCTTCCATAAAGAATACTCCAAGTCCTCCTACTAAAATTACCAAGCTTATGTATGTTCCTAGAAATAAGTGTGAATCATCTAGTAAGGAAACTGCAGATCTTAAGTCTATAAGTATTCATCCCAATCTTTTTGCTATCATTAAGGAACCATTTATTACAAATGAATTTTTCGATCTTGTGCCTAAAAGTTTGATAATTAATAAAAAGAAAGAAATTCCTAAAGATTGTAGATGCCTAATTGAAGATTTTCCTACCAAAGATGGCAATACCTAGATCTATCCTCGCTTTTAGGCCTAGCTAGGGGCGTTAAACGATAGCGCTTGTTGGGAGGCAACCCAATTTTATTTTTATTCCTTGCCTTTTGATCCTGTTTAGTAATAAATAAATTATTTAGCCTCTGTTTTGGTTGTGTTTTTTGTGTTTAATTAGTGTTTGTGCCAAGTAGAACCGTTGGGAAGACTTGGGGAAAGTCCTGTTGAACTTGCTGTAAAAAACAGAAACTTTAGCGCTCACGAGAACTGCTGTAATTTTTATTTGGAGAGTGGTATTTAGTTAATTCTTTTTGAATATGATTAATAGATAAATTCCTCACGTCCAGCAATTTATTTTAGAATTTTTGGGGTTCCAGATCTTGCGCTAGCTACAGATTACTACAGACTGTTCTGTTTTTGACAGATTCTGTTTTTCGTGTGTTGTTTGCTTATTTTGATGAATCTATGGCTAGTAAAACAGTTTATAATCCATAGAGAAGTTGGAATATAGTAGTTTTAACACAAATATAAATAAATAATGAGTTCATTACAGTACCTTTAAGTGGTCTTTTGTTTTCTTTCGCTAACGAAGCTCGCGAGTTTTCTATTTTGATATTTGTGTTGCGAAGTTTTCAAGTTTTGGGTGAATTCTTTTGATGGATCATGGAACAAGGAGTGGCAAGAGCCTAAGCTTGGGGATGCCCATGGCACCCCCTAGATAATCCAAGGACACCAAGAAGTCAAAGCTTGGGGATGCCCCGGCAGGCATCCCCTCTTTCGTCCACTTCCATCGGTAATTTACTTGGAGCTATATTTTTATTCACCAACATGATATGTGTTTTGCTTGGAGCGTCTTGTATTATTTGTGTCTTTGTGTCTTAGTATGCCACAATCATCCTTGTTGTACACACCTTTTGAGAGAGCCATACATGAATTAAAATTTGATAGAATACTCTATGTGCTTCACTTATATCTTTTGAGCTAGATAATTTTGCTCTATGTGCTTCACTCATATATTTTGAGCGTTATAATTTTGCTCTATGTGCTTCACTTAGATCTTTTAGAGCACGGTGGTGGATTTTTTTAAAGAAACTATTGATCTCTCATGCTTCACTTAAATTATTTTGAGTGTCTCTTAATAGCATGGTAATTTGCTTAATAATAATATGCTTGGTATTCAAGATCTGTAAAACTTTCTTTTGAGTGTGTTGAATACTAAGAAAAGATTGAAGCATGATAATTGTTTTGAGATATGGAGGTGATAATATTAAAGTCATGCTAGTTGAGTAGTTGTGAATTTAAAGAATACTTGTGTTAAGGTTTGTGATTCCCGTAGCATGCACGTATGGTGAACCGTTATGTGATGAAGTCGGAGCATGATTTGTTTATTGGTTGTCTTCCTTGTGAGTGGTGGTCGTGGACGAGCGATGGTCTTTTCCTACCAATCTATCCCCCTAGGAGAATGCGTGTAATACTTTGCTTTGATAACTTCTAGATTTTCGCAATAAGTATATGAGTTCTTTATGACTAATGTTGAGTCCATGGATTATACGCACTCTCACCCTTCCACCTTTGCTAGCCTCTCTAATACCGCGCACCTTTCGCCGGTATCATACACCTACCATATACCTTCCTCAAAACAGCCACCATACCTACCTATTATGGCATTTCCATAGCCATTCCGAGATATATTGACATGCAACTTTCCACCATCTAGTTCATCATGACACACTCCATCATCGTCATATTGCATATCCCGGTACACCGCCGGATGCATTCACATAGAGTCATATTTTGTTCTAAGTATCAAGTTGTAATTGTTGAGTTATAAGAAAAATAAAAGTGTGATGATCATCATTATCAGAGCATTATCCGAGTGAGGAAAGAATGATGGAGACTATGATTCCCCCACAAGTCGGGATGAGACTCCGGACGAAAAATAAAATAAATAAATAAAAAGAGGCCAAAGAAGCCCAAATAAAAAGAGGCCATAAAAAAGAGAAAAGTCCCAAATAAAAAATGACAGAAAAAGAGAGAAGGGAAAATGTTACTATCCTTTTACCACACTTGTGCTTCAAAGTAGCACCATGATCTTCATAGTAGAGAGTCTCTCATGTTATCACTTTCATATAATAGTGGGAATTTTACATTATAGAACTTGGCTTGTATATTCCAATGATGGGCTTGCTCAAAAAATTGCCCTAGGTCTTCGTGATTAAGCAAGTTGGATGCACACCCACTTAGTTTCTTTTTGAGCTTTCATATACTTATAGCTCTAGTGCATCCGTTGCATGGCAATCCCTACTCACTCACATTGATATCTATTGATGGGCATCTCCATAGCCCGTTGATATGCCTAGTTGATGTGAGACCATCTTCTCCTTTTCGTCTTCTCCACAACCACTATTCTATTCCACCTATAGTGCTATATCCATGGCTCACGCTCATGTATTGCGTGAAGATTGAAAAAGTTTTGAAAAAGTTAGAGTATGAAACAATTGCTTGGCTTGTCATCGGGGTTGTGCATGATTTAAATACTTTGTGTGGTGAAGATGAAGCATAGCCAGACTATATGATTTTGTAGGGATAACTTTCTTTGGTCATGTTATTTTGAGAAGACATAATTGCTTTGTTAGTATGCTTGAAGTATTATTATTTTTTATGCCAATATAAAGTTTTGTCTTGAATCTTTCTAATCTGAATATTCATACCACAATTAAGAAGATTTGCATTGAAATATGCCAAGTAGCACTCCGCATCAAAAATTCTCTTTTCATCATTTACCTACTCGAGGACGAGCAGGAATTAAGCTTGGGGATGCCTGATACGCCTCCAACGTATCTATAATTTTTGATTGCTCCATGCTATATTATCTACTGTTTTGTACTATATTGGGCTTTAGTTTCCACTTTTATATTATTTTTGGGACTAACCTATTAACCGGAGGCCTAGCCCAGCATTGCTGTTTTTTGCCTATTTCAGTGTTTCGAAGAAACGGAATATCAAACGGAGTCCAAACGGAATAAAATCTTCGGGAACGTGATTTTCTCACTGAACGTGATCCAGGAGACTTGGACCCTGCTCCAAGGTACAAAAGAGGCGGTCATGAGGGTGGGGGCACGGCCCCCCTAGGGCGCGCCCCCTGCCTCGTGGGCCCCTCGTTGCTCCTCCGACGTACTTCTTCCTCCTATATATACACACGTACCCCCAAACGATCAGAACAGGAGCCAAAAACCTAATTCCACCGCCGCAACTTTCTGTATCCACGAGATCCCATCTTGGGGCCTGTTCCGGAGCTCCGCCGGAAGAGGGCCGTCATCATGGAGGGCTTCTACATCATCATAGCCTCTCCGATGAAGTGTGAGTAGTTTACCTCAGACCTTCGGGTCCATAGTTAGTAGCTAGATGGCTTCTTCTCTCTCTCTTTGAATCTCAATACAAAGTTCTCCCCCTCTCTTGTGGAGATCTATTCGATGTAATCTTGTTTTTGCGGTGTGTTTGTTGAGACCGATGAATTATGGGTTTGTGATCAAGTCTATCTACGAATAATATTTGAATCTTCTCTGAATTCTTCTATGTATGATTGGTTATCTTTGCAAGTCTCTTCGAATTATCCGTTTGGTTTGGCCAACTAGATTGGTAGTTCTTGACATGGGAGAAGTGCTTAGCTTTGGGTTTGATCTTGCGGTGTCCTTACCCAGTGACAGAAGGGGCAGCAAGGCACGTATTGTATCGTTGCCATCGAGGATAACAAGATGGGGTTTATTTCATATTGCATGAATTTATCTCTCTACATCATGTCATCTTGCTTAAGGCATTACTCTGTTTTTAACTTAATACTCTAGATACATGCTGGATAGCGGTCGATGAGTGGAGTAATAGTAGTAGATGCAGAATCGTTTCGATCTACTTGTCACGGACGTGATGCCTATATACATGATCATGCCTAGATATTCTCATAACTATGCTCAATTATGTTAATTGTTCAACAGTAATTTGTTCACCCACCGTAGAATACTTATGCTCTTGAGAGAAGCCACTAGTGAAACCTATGGCCCCCGGGTCTATTCTCATCATATCAATCTCCATCACTTTAATCTTGCTTTGCTTTTTTACTTTGCCTTTACTTTTTACTTTGCATCTTTATACCAAAAATACTAAAAATATTATATCTATCAGATCTCACTCTCGTAAGTGACCGTGAAGGACTTGACAACCCCTAATCGCGTTGGTTGCGAGTAGCTATCGCTTTGTGCAGGTACGAGGGACTTGAGCGTGGGCTCCTACTTTATTGATACCTTGGTTCTCAAAAACTGAGGGAAATACTTACGCTACTCTGCTGCATCATCCCTTCCTCTTCGGGGAAAACCAACGCGAGCTCAAGACGTAGCAGTGTGTCTATAGTAGGTTCACTAGCATGCAAGGTCCTATCCATTTTCTTTTGATTTTTATTATTAGGACTAGGTGCATCAGTATTAACTCTCTGATAATCTTTCTCAACTCTTTTAGGATGAACCTTAGGATACAGAGGTTCCCAGGTCATTTGACCACCTCTAGTGATAACCCTATCAGCATTATCATTGTTTTTACTATTCAACTCATTGAGCAAATCATCATGTGCCTTAAGTACTTGTTCTACTTGAGTTGTAACCATGGAAGCATGTTTCTAATAAGCTTAAGATCATTAGTAGTTCTACTCATATAATCACACAAGTGGTCAAGCATGTAAGCATTACGTTTCAATTGTCTACTAACATAAGCATTGAAGTTTTCTTGTTTAACAGTAAAATTATCAAACTCATCCAAGCATTGACTAGCAGACTTATTATGAGGAATATCACCTTAATCAAACCTATGGAGAGAGTTTACATCTACTACCTATGTCGGGTTATCAAGACCATGTATTTCTTCAATGGGCGGTAAATTCTTAACATCTTCAACTTTAATACATTTTTCTTTCATAGATTTCTTTGGCTCTTGCATATCTTCGGGACTGAGAATAGAATACCCCTTTTCTTCGGAGTTGGCTTAGGAGTTGTTTCAGGAAGTGTCCAATCATTATCATTACTCAATATATTATTCAATAGCAACTCAGCATGCTCAACAGTTCTTTCCCTGGAAACACAACCAGCACAACTATCTAGGTGGTCTCTGGAAGCATCTGTTAGTCCATTATAAAAGATATCAAGTATTTCATTTTTCTTGAGAGGATAATCAGGCAAAGCATTAAGTAATTGGAGAAGCCTCCCCCAAGCTTGTGGGAGGATCTCTTCTTCAATTTGCACAAGGTTCAATATTTCCTTTAAAGCAGCTTGTTTCTTATGAGCAGGGAAATATTTCTGAGAGAAGTAGTAAATCTTATCTTGGGGACTACGCACACAACCAGGAGCAAGAGAATTAAACCATAACTTAGCATCACCCTTTAATGAGAAAGGAAACAACTTAAGAATATAACAATAGCAATTTTTTTCCTCATGAGTAAATAGGGTGGCTATATCATTTAATTTAGTAAGATGTGTCACAATAGTATCAGATTCATAACCATAGAAAGGATCAAATTCAACCAAACTAAGTAACTCAGGATCGACAGAGAATTCATAATCCTTATCAGTAACAAAGATAGGTGAATTTGCAAAATTGGGATCATATTTGATTCTAGCATTCAAAGATTTTTCTTTCAGCTTAGCTAACAGTTTCTTAAGATCTTCTCTATCATTGCAATGAAAGAAGTCTCTAGCAGTTTCTTCATCCATGACATAACCCTCAGGTAGAATAGGCAATTCATATCTAGGGGGAGAATCATAATCTTTAGTTTCAATAATATCATCAGTTTCAGTAATTTCATTCTCTCTAACCCTAGCAAGTTGTTCATCAAGAAATTCACCTAGCGGCACAGTATTATCCATCAGAGAAGTAGTTTCATCATAAGCATCATGCATAGCAGAAGTGCCATCATCAATAACATGTGACATATCAGAATCAATAGCAGGTGTAGGTGTCGTAAGTTTACTCAAAACAGAAGGAGAATCAAGTGCAGAGCTAGATGGCAGTTCCTTACCTCCCCCCATAGTTGAGGGAAAAATCTCGGTTCTTTGATCTTCCAATTTCCTCATAGTGATCAACAGATATAAATCCCAAGTGACTCAGAGAATAGAGCTATGCTCCCTGGCAACGACACTAGAAAAAGTTCATGATAACCCACAAGTATAGGGGATCGCAATAGTTTTCGAGGGTAGAGTATTCATCCCAAAATTATCGATTCGACATAAGGGGAGCCAAAGAATATTTTCAAGTATTAGCAGCTAAGTTGTCAATTCAACCACACCTGAAAGACTTAATACTACAGCAAAATATTTAGTAGCAAAGTAGTATGGAAGTAATGGTAACATTGGCAATAGTAACAATAGCAGTTTTGTAGCAATCATAACAGTGGCAACGGAAAAGTAACAGAGCAAATATCAATATGAAACGAGCTTGAAGGCAATGGATCAATGATGGATAATTATGTCGAATGGCATTCATCATGCAACAGTTATAACATATGGTTACACGGAACTAGCTCTAGTTCATCAATATAATGTAGGCATGTATTCTGGATATAGTCATACCTGCTTATGGAAAAGAACTTGTATGACATATTTTGTCCTACCCTCCCATGGCAACGGGGTCGTATTGGAAACTAAGGGATATTAAGGCGTCCTTTTAATAGAGTACCGGCCCAAAGCATTAGCACTTAATGAATACATGAACTGCTCAAACTATGGTCATCACCGGGAAGTGTACCGACTATTGTCACTCTGGGGTTGCAGGATCATAACACGTAGTAGGCGACTACAACTTGCAAGATAGGATGAAGAACACAAATATATTCATGAAAACATAATAGGTTCAGATCCGAAATCATGGCACTCGGGCCCTAGTGACAAGCATTAGGCATAGCAAAGTCATAGCAACATCAACCTTAGAACATAGTGGATACTAGAGATCAAACCCTAACAAAACTAACTCAATTACATGGTAAATCTGATCCAACCCATCACTGTCCAGCAAGCCTAAGATGAAATTACTCACGCACGGCGGTGAGCATCATGAAATTGGTGATGGACGATAGTTGATGATGACAATGGCGATGGATTCCCCTCTCCGGAGCCCTGAACGGACTACAGATCTGCCCTCCCGAGGAAGAACAGGGCTTTGCGGCGGCTCCACATCGTAAAACGCGATGAATCATTATCTCCGATTTTTTTCTCCCCGAACGTGAATATATGGAGTTGGAGTTGAGGTCGGTGGAGGTCCAGGGGGCCATAAGGACAGAGGGCGCCCCCCCCCCACCCTAATGGCCAGGGCATGGGCCCCCTTCAGTTGATTCTTTTGCCAATATTTTTTATTAGTTCAAAAAATCATCTCCGTGAAGTTTCAGGTCATTCCGAGAGCTTTTATTTCTACATAGCACCATGGCAATTCTGCTGAAAACAGCTTTAGTCCGGGTTAGTTCCATTCAAATCATTCAAGTTATAGTTCAAAACAAGGGCAAAAGAGTTTGGAGAAGTAGATACGATGGAGATGTATCAATAGGCATCACGCCCGAGACAAGTACCCCGTCCCCTGCCTGTATCCAGTACTGTTACTCAACACATCGACCGCTATCCAGCATGCATCTAGAGTATTAAGTTCATAAAGAATGGAGTAACGCCTTAAGCAAGATGACATGATGTATACAAAGTAAACTGAAGTTATATGAATAAACCCCATCATTTTAGCCTTAATGACAACAATACATATATGTGTCTTGTCCCCTTCTGTCACTGGGATATAGATCACCGCAAGATTGAACCCATCATAAAGCCCTCTCCCATTGCAAGATAAGTCAATCTAGTTGGCCAAAACAAATCAATAGATCAAAAAGAAATACAAAGCTATAATAATCATGCTTAAAGGAGTTCAGAGAAGACTCAAATGATATACATGGATAATCTGATCATAAACTCATAATTCATCGGATCCCAACAAACACACCATGAAAAGTGATTACATCAAATAGATCTGCAACAACATCGAGGAGAACACTATATTGAAGATCAAAGTGAGTGAAGAAGCCATCTAGCTATTAGATACGGACCCGTAGGTCTGTGTTAATCTACTCACACATCAACGGAGGGCAACAAGGTTGATGTAGAAGCCCTCCGTGATCGATTCCCGCTCTGGCAGAGTGCCGTAATAGTCCTCCAGATGGGATCTCGCGAGAACAGAAGCTTGCGGCATCGAAAAAAATGTTTTGGGTGGCTCTCTGTTGGTTTCTCGATTTAAGACAATGTACATAGGTGGAATTAGGTCAACGGAGGGAAGGGGCCATGGGGCACTAGGGCGTGCCCTAGTGGCTTGTGGGCCACTCCTTCATCTTCTAACTTCCTCCCGAAGCTTCTACGGTCTCTTATGTCCAGAAAAAATTGTCAAAAAGTTTTGTGGCATTTGGACTTCGTTTGGGTACTGATATCCTTGAAAACCAAAAACAGGCGAAAAACAGCAACTGGCACTTGGCACTAAGTTAATAGATTAGTCCCAAAATTCTATACCTACTATTACATGTAATAGGTATTCTTGGTTTGGTTTAGTCCTTTTTGTTTGTTTTGAGTGCACGCTAAGCGATCTGGGCCAGGTACTTGTATGTTGATGGTCCTTTTACGGGCTTTCATAGAGACCGCGAAAAATAATTGGGTCAAAATAAATCAATATTGTGGCAATTGATCACATGACCTCCTATTTGGATCTTCGATGTAACAACCAACGACCTATGAGCCATTCACATTTACAAATCCCGACTCGCTCTAAATATACGAGTGGCGGTCCTCGTGTTTAGGGCGAGCTAATTAAGCGAATGAGGTAATTAAAGGAAGGATTGTGGGATAAAATAAAATATTTAAATAGATATGGCTAATTAAAAAAGGATTACGGGTAAACCGGTGGAATAATTAAAAGAAAGATTCTAGTCTTAATGAATAGAATATTCAAATAGATGAGGCTAATTAAAGAAAGGACTTGAGGTAAAAAAAGGTAGGATAATTAAAAGGAAAGATTTGTAGGCTTCAATGTATTGGGGCTACTAAATTAGAAAAGAAAGGATTTGATTCCCGACTAAAACAGGATGAAGATGTCATGGTAATTAAAGAAAGGATTATACTTAAATGGAATCAGTGGGAGATTATGCCCAGCAAAGAAAATAAAACACGACTAAATTGCATCATATTTTTTATGTTCATTTTGTAGAAGGATGCTGCGTTGTAGCATGTTCTTCATAGTGAATATGTGTTGTGAGACATTATGCTTGCACAAAATATCAATCTTTCCTGTTGCAACGCACGGGCATATGTGCTATGATATATGATGACATATAATTGCATAGGAACATCCAAAATTGATATTATAATAGCATGGAACAATAAAAAATTACAAATACATTGGAGAGGTATCAAGCATCCCCAAGCTTAATTGCTGCTTGTCCTCGAGTAGGTAAATGATAGAAACAGAATATTTTATGTGGAATGCTACCTAACATGATCATCATGTAATCTCTTTTTTGTGGCATGAATATTAAGATTTGAATGATTCAAGGCAATAGTCTACAGTTTACCATAAAACATTAATAATAAGGCATACCAACAAAGAATCATGTCTTTCAGAATATCAATGCTAAACAACGTTATCCCTACAAAATCATATAGCCTTGTCATGCTCCATCTTCTGAAGTCAGTATTTATCATGCATAATGATACATCTCCAACGTATCTATAATTTATGAAGTATTTGTGCCATGTTTGCACCAAATATATGTGGTTTTGGAATGATTTGAATGGAACTAACCTGGACTGATGCTGTTTTCAGCAGAACTACTATGGTGTTGTCTTTTGTGCAGAAATCAAAGTTCTCCAAATGCAGCGAAACTTTTTGATGATTTTTTTGGAACAAAAGAGGCACTAGAAGCTTCATGGGAGGACCAGAAGATAAGAGAGGTGGCGCACCACCACCTCTAGCGTGCCTTGGTACCTTGTGGCTCCCTCGTGGCCCATCTTCGCGTGATTCCAACGCTAAAAAAATCCTATATGTATAGAAACCTCCAGAAATAAAGCTAGATCAGAAGTTCCACCACCAGAAGCATCTGTAGCCATGAAAAACCATCTAGACCCTGTTCCGGCACTATGCCGGATGGGGAAATCATCACCAGAGGCCATCTTCATCATCCCAGCGGCCACCATGATAAGGAGGGAGTAGTCCACCCTCAGGGCTGGAGGTTTGTACTAGTACTTATGTGTTTAATCTCTCTCTCTCTCTCGTGTTCTTGATTTGGCACGATCTTGATGTATCGCGAGCTTTGTTAATATAGTTGGATCATATGGTGTTTTCCCCTCTTTATCTTGTTGCGATGAATTGAGTTTTCCCTTTGAGATTTTTTTATTATCTGATTGAATACTATTATGGATTTGAGAACACTTGATGTATGTATTGCTATGAATACCTAATACGTCTCCAACGTATCTATCATTTTTTATTATTCCATGCTGTTATACTATCATTCTTGGATGTTTAATAATCATTTTATAGTCATTTTATATCATTTTTTGGTACTAACCTATTGACATAGTGCCAATTGATGTTTTCTGCATGTTTTTTACATCGCTGGAAATCAATATCAAACGAAGTCCAAATGCAGCGAAACTTTTTTTGGATTTTTTTGGACCAGAAGACATCCAGTGGGCCAAAGAAGTACCGAAGATAGATCCCGAGGTGACAAATAGACACTAGGGCGCACCTAGAGACCCAGGCGTGCCCTGGTGGGTTGTGCCCACATCGGTGGCCTCCCGAAACACATCTTTGCTCTATAAATAGCCCAACATTCCAGAAACCCTAGGAGAGTCGACGAAATCAATTCCAGCCGCCACATGTTCTAGAATCACCAGATCCAATCTAGACACCATCACGGAGGGGTTCGTCATGTCCATTGGTGCTCTCCGATGATGCGTGAGTAGTCTGTTGTAGACCTATGGGTCCGTAATTAGTAGCTAGATGGATTCCTCCCTCTCTTTTGATTCTAAATACAATGGTCTCTTGGAGATCCATATGATGTAACTCTTTTGCGATGTGTTTGTTGGGATCTGATGAACTTTGAGTTTATGACCAGATCTATCTTTTTATCCGTGAAAGTTATTTGAGTCTTCTTCGATCTCTTATATGTATGATTTCTTATAGCCTCGTATTTCTTATCCGATATTTGGGTTTTGTTTGCCCAACTCTATCTATTTATCTTGCAATGGGAAGAGGTGCTTTGTGATGGGTTCGATATTACGATGCTTGATCCTAGTGACAGGAGGGGAACAGACACGTAAGTATCATTTCTATTAAGGATAACAAGATGGGGTCCATTTCTACATAAATAGATCTTTTATACATCATGTAATCATTCTTATTGCATTACTCCATTTTTTCATGAACTTAATACACTATATGCACGTTGGATAGCTGTCGATGTGGGGAGTAATAGTAGTAGATGCAAGGAGGAGTTGGTCTACTAATCTTGGATGTGATGCCTATATAATGATCCTTGCCTAGATATCGTCATGATTATTTGAAGTTTTATCAATAGCCCAACAGTAATCCGTTTACCCATCGTTTGTTATTTTTCTCGAGAGAAGCCACTAGTGAAATCTACGGCCCACGGATCTCTTCCTTATTATCTTTGCCTTTGCGATCCATTTTCATTTGCTTTTATTTTAAGATCTATATTTCCAAAAACCCAAAAATACCTTGCTGCAATTTATTTTATTTGGCGATCTCTATAAAATTATTACAACTTTCTCACGTCCACTTGCCAATTTCTGGCACCGTTACCCGAAAGGAATTGACAACCCCTTTAACACGTCGGGTTGCGAGTATTTGTTATTTTTATGTAGGTGTTGTTCACGTAGTGTTGCGTGATTCTGCTACTGGTTTGATAACCTTTGTCTCATCACTGAGGGAAATACCTACTGTTGTTGTGCTGCATCATCCCTTCCTCTTCGGGGAAATACCGACGTAGTTCTAGTAGACATCAAAAGGAATTTCTGGCGTCGTTGCCAGGAAGACATCATCAACATCTACCAGGTTCCTAATCTCAAATCTCATCTCCTTTCAATTTACATTATTTGCCATTTGCCTCTTGTTTTCCTCTCCCCCACTTCACAAGAATTTGCCGTTTTATTCGCCCTCTTTTTCGTTCGCTGTTTTCTCGTCTGATCTACCCTTTGTTTGCAATCATGAGTGATTTCGATATGGCAGAAACAGATGATGGCCTAACTCCTAAAATTGGACGATCTAGCAATCTGGATACTAAAACTATAGTTTTGGGGCAAGGGAATTTTATAGGAAAGGAACGTATCCAAGGATGTTTCATTTGTGTTGGAAATATAAGTCTTGATGATGTTCCTTTACTTTAGAGGACTAAATCTTATGCGGAAGCTATTTCGGCACTAGTTCTGAAACTTGAAAATAAATTTGTCCGTACTCATCCTACTTTGTGAAGATTGTTTTTTGAGCTTCCCGTTATAAAGAATCCCAAAGCTAAAAAGTTGGCCACTCTCGTTCTTATGAATGAATTTGACTACATAATACGGGAAGCTAGGGAAATATTTGATTTCTATGGTATGAATCGTAAAAAAACGGTGATATATGAAATTCTTTATAATAGTGATTATCCGTTAAGTCATTTTCTTGTGGATAACCAAATTTTTTATGACAATCTTAAAAAGGAAGTCCCTATTCTAGATATAATCCAACAAGTTTTTAATAATGTTAATCAACATTATTCTTGGACTGTTGCCGGAAATCAAAGAGGTTATGATGATAAGCAACTTCATAGTGTTAACGTTTCCATGGATAATATATTTTATATTGTTTATACAAAACCTCATGACAAAAATACCTCTAAGGAAATTAAGGAGAAGGATAACAAAACGTAGATCCTTGCATTCCTAGCTAAGGGCGTGAAACAATAGTGCTTGTTGAGAGTCAACCTAATGCATAAAATTTATTTTTGTATTTTGCTTTCTGTTCTTGAGTGTTTGCACAATTATGCTACTGTTATATTGTGTTCTTTGTGTTTTAGTTAGTGTTTGTGCCAAGCAAAGCCTTTAGGATCTTCTTGGGTGGTAATTGATTTGATCTTGCTGAAAAAGAGAAACTTTCGTGCTGACGAAAATAATTCTCATTTTTAACAGAAATGTGATAAAATACCAATTCTTTTTACAGAAGATTAATACACACATTTCTCAGGTTTTCTTAAGTTTTTAGAATTTTTGGAGTTTCAGAAGTATTCAAAATATCCAGATTGCTATAGACTATTTTGTTTTCGATAAATTCTCTCTTGCTTCACTTAAATTAATTTGAGAGAAAGAAATATTATGCTCATGATATTCACTTATATTTTTTGAGCTTATCAAAAGCAACATATGAAACTAGTCCCAAAGTGATAGATATCCAAAAAGGATATAATAAAAACTTTCATTTTGCTAGCCTTCATTTTGTACTAAGTATGATCACTACTTGTGCATCCAAAATTCTTTAATCCAGTTTTTCCACATGAGTCCACCATACCTACCTATATGCGGTATTCTTTTGCCATTCTAAGCAAATTTGTATGTGCCGTCTCTAATTTTCAAAATAAATTTCTCTTTTGTGTGCTCATACCGCTCATGAACCGGTTGGGGTGGCTAATATATTTCCATGCTAGATATGTTATTATCACGATGAGTGTTTATTCACTTGTCATTGCACGAGAGTAAGGCAAAGGTATTAGGGATGCCCAGTCCCGAAATGAAAAATGAATTTACTTTATGTTGTCAAATAGTAAATTCCTTGGAAAGTGTTGGTATGGAAGGCACCTGTGGATACGGCTAGCCATGGAAAGTGAAAGTATGGTTGAAAAAGGAATAAACTTTAATTTCAGTTTGGGAACCGCCTATGATATATCTAGCATGGAAGTATTGGGAACTACTCGATCATTCTCGTTGACAAGAAAAGCATGCCTCCCAAAATGTTTTTATCTCTATCTTTTTTCACTTTGAGCTCTGGCACCTCTAAAATTCCCTACTTCCCTCCGCGAAGGGCCTTTCTTTTACTTTATGCAATTTTAATTTTTATTTGAGTCTCCGTCTTCTCTTATAAAGCACCAACTAAGGGGCACTATGATCATACATGAGCATTGGGTGTAGCTAATATGCGAGTGTGTTTCATGAATGGATCAATGATTGAGCATAATGGGCTAGGAATAACTTATTTTAGCGTTAATATTTTGAAAGACATGGTTGCTTGTTGATATGCTTGAGTATTAAAGTCCTCATGTCAAAACAAGACTATTGCTTTGAACCATATAAAAGTCCAAACGTCCATGCTATAAAGAAAAAATATGTGATGACATGTTAGGCAGCATTCCACATAAAAAATTCCATTTTTATCATTTGCCTACTCGAGGACGAGCAGGAATTAAGCTTGGGGATGCTGATATGTCTCCAACGTATCTATAATTTTGGATTGTTCCATGCTGTTATATTATCATTCTTGGATGTTTTATAATCATTTCATAGTAATTTTATATCATTTTTCGTTACTAACCTATTGACATAGTGCCAAGTGCCAGTTGCTGTTTTCTGTATGTTTTTTACATCACAGGAAATCAATATCAAGCAGAGTCCAAATGCAGCAAATTTTTTGTGGATTTTTTTTGGACCTGAAGACATCCAGTGGGCCAAAGAAGTACTGAAGAGGGAGCCCAAGGTGAGCACGAGACACCAGAGCGCGCCTGGAGGCCCAGGCGCGCCCTTGTGGGTTGTGGCCCACCTTGGTGGCCTCCCGAACTGCCTCTTTGCTATATAAATACCCCAATATTCTAGAAACCCTCAGAGAGTCGACGAAAATCAATTCTAGCCGCCGCAAGTTTCAGAATCACTAGATCCAATCTAGACACCATCACGGAGGGGTCCATCATGTCCATTGGTGCTTGTCCGATGATGCGTGAGTAGTCTTTTGTAGACCTATGGGTCCGTAGTTAGTAGCTAGATGGCTTCCTCTCTCTCTTTTGATTCTCAATACAATGGTCTCTTGGAGATCCATATGATGTAACTCTTTTTGCGGTGTGTTTGTTGGGATCCGATGAACTTAATACACTAGATGCATGCTGGATAGCGGTCGATGTGTGGAGTAATAGTAGTAGATGCAGACAGGAATTGGTCTACTAATCTTGGACGTGATGCCTATATAATGATCATTGCCTGGACAACGTCATGAATATTTGAAGTTTTATCAATTGCCCAACAGTAATTCGTTTACCCACCGTTTGCTATTTTCTTGAGATAAGCCACTAGTGAAATCTACGGCCCCTGGGTCTCTTCCTTATTATATTTGCCTTCGCGGTCTATTTTCATTTGCTTTTATTTTTGAATCTATATTTCCAAAAACCCGAAAATGCCTTGCTGAAATTTATTTTATTTGGCGATCTATCTATCAAATTAACTTTCTCACATACACTTGCCAATTTCTTGCACCGTTACCCGAAAGGGATTGACAACCCCTTTAACACATTGGGTTGCGAGTATTTGTTATTTTTGTGCTGGTGTCATTCACATAGTGTTGCGTGATTCTCCAACTGGTTCGATAACCTTGGTCTCATCACTGAGGGAAATACCTACTGTTGTCGTGCTGCATTATACCTTCCTCTTCGGGGAAATACCTATGTAGTTCTAGCAGACATCAATACCCGTGGTGACAATGGGGTATCATATTGATTCACTTCATGTGTGTTTTGGTACTCAACTCGCGGTTTCCCGAGGTGACATTGGGGTAATCTATGCATAGGGGTTGATGCACGTTATTGTCTTTGTTTCTCCGGTATAAATCTTGGGGCACTCTTTTAGGTTCTTTGTGTTGGATTGAGTATTATAAATCTGAAATTCTTTGATGCATATCCTATAACTAACTCACGGATACTCGTGACGACATTGGAGTATCTAGGTGACATTAGAGTTGGTTGATGTGTATCATATTGTGTTATTTTAGTACGAATTCTAGGGATTTTCGTGACATTTATAGGGATAGCTCGATAGATCAATCGGAAAGGATAACTTTGAGGTGGTTTCGTACACTACAAACAATTTCGTCTTATATTCTCCGCTAGATAAGAGTTTCGGAGTGATTCTTCATCGCACGTTGAGGGATGGTTATGTGACTCAATTATATTACAAATGTTGAGGGATTACACAAGTGAAAGTATAAACCCTAGGCCTCATTTTCAAGCATTGCAAAACCGTTTGTGCTGACTTTTGTTACTTGCTACCTTGTTGTTTTTATTGTTCCTATTACAAAAATCAATATCTACTATCCATATTACACTTGTATCATTATCTCTTCACCGAACTAGTGCACCTATACAATTTACCATTGTATTTGGTGTGTTGGGGACACAAGAGACTCTTTGTTATTTGGTTGCAGGGTCATTTGAGAGAGACCAACTTCATCCTACTCCACCCACGGATTGATAAACCTTAGGTCATCCACTTGAGGGAAAATTGCTACTGTCCTACAAAACTCTGTGCTTGGAGGGCCAACATGAGTGTACAAGAATAAAGTTGCATAGTAGACATCAAGCTTTTTTCTGGCGCCATTGCTGGGGAGGTGAATGCTTGAAGGTATATCTTTAGATCTTGCAATTGAATCTTCTAGTTTCTTGTTTTATCACAAGTTTGGTTTATAAACAAAAACTACAAAAAATATATATGGAATTGAGGTTGCTTCTTATTATTCATCTTCATCATGTCTTTCCTGAAAATGATGGAAAGAAAAATTGTGCTCAATTGATAGAAGAAAATTTCAACAAAATGTTTGGAATAAATGATGAGCATGATTGCAAGGTTGTTAGTATGAAATCTTTGAATACCCTTGGTGCTAATGATATGCAAAGACATAAGCTTGGGGATTCTATGTTTGATGAAGATGATATTTTTAGTCCCCCAAGATTTGATGTGCAAATTTGTTATAATGATTGACTGCCTCCTATTTATGATGATTATATTGATGGAAGTGGGTTCAAAAGAGTCTCGACTCTAGGAAGTAATGATCCCAATTTTTTGGAGGGTGTTGAATCTTATTGTAATAGTTATGAAAGTGGATTCGGAGAGGTTATGACTTTATTTAATGATGAATCCACTATGTTGGAAGAGGTTTCAATTGACTATGGTAAAAAAGTTGCTATCTATGATTATTATTGTCATGATATGTATGCTATAAAGAATAATGATAACCATGAAACTTGTCATCATGATTTCAATTTTCAATTGGATTATCCCAATCAAGTATGACATGATAGGTATTTTTTGAGTTTTCTCCCACTACTATTCATTAGAATAAATTTGCTTATGTGGAGAGTAATAAAAAATTTAGTGAAAACTTTGTTTTTGCCACTCTAGTTTTTTGCCCACTTTGCTTATGCCACTCTAGAATTTGACATCTCACTTTTGCCACTCCTACATTTTGACAATACATCACAAATGCCATTGGATGGCAAAAGCAATAATTTTTTATATCACTTTTGCTACTCTTAGATTTTGAAATGTATCACAATTGCCACTCTGAAAATTTTGTTTTTGCCACGGAATGGCAATTGTGATAATTGTCAAAAGCTAAGGGTGGCAAAAGTGATATGTCAAATTCTAGAGTGGCATAAGCAAAGTGGGCAAAAATTAGAGTGGCAAAAACAAAGTTTTCCCAAAAATTTATGCATGTGGATCATGAAAATAATGCTTTATGTGATCGCTATGTTTGTTGAATTCATTCATGATGCTACTGAAAATTATTATGAGAGAGGAACATATGCTTTTACTTATCCCAATAACATCAAGTTTCCTATCTATGTGTTGAAAGTTTTGCAGTTATGCTTGTTTTGTCTTCCTATTCTAGTTGATTCTTGTTCCCATAAGTTGTTTGCTCACAAAATCCCTATGCATAGGAAGTGTGTTAGGCTTAAATGTTCTAGTCATATGCTTCATGATGCTCTCTTTGTGTTTCAATGATTATATTTTATGTGAGCATCATTAAAATCGTCATGCCTAGCTGAAAAGGCATTAAAGAAAAGTGTTTGTTGGGAGACAACCTGTCATGGACTTAACATGGCAGATACCCTAGAAAAAGGACTTAGATGTGGAGCCATCGCAACATAGTTAGCTTTAAGGGGTTAAACGGGACAAAGGACACGAAGAGTTTACCGAGGTTCGGCCCCTCTCAATGAGGTAAAAGCCTACTCCTGCTCTAGGTAGTATTGCTTGGGTCGCGATGACCAGGGAGCTAATATCCTTGACCTAGCCCTCGATTGATTATACTTGAGTCAACCCGCCGCTGGGTCACCCCTTAATACATAGGTTGATGCCCGGCGTCTTACAGAGTCCCGGCCGGCTCATACACAACGTGTCCGGCTTGGTGGCCAACTAAACTTGTCTTACAATACAAGTTAAACATATGGCAGTTCATACCCATGGGCCTCAAGTCGCCTCCGGGTCTTGTGCTTTCAATAAGCTTGCTCTATGGACCGCCATCTTCAGCATCCTCTTGGGCCTTCTCATCTTATGCCGCCAGTGGGACGACCCAGCCCCTCCTGGGCGGGTCATACCCAGTAGTTATATCCCCAACATTAGGCCCCAGGTTGATTTGAACTTGTTCACATCAATCTTTAGTGCTTGACTTAGTAAAATCTTCCATCATCAATCTTTATGCTCTTGATATAACCCGCCATGACGTCAGCTTATAGAATGGTGTTAACCCGCAATGACATCACCTCACATTAACTTTGCACGGGGCCCGGAACCTCTTAGCATATGTTTGACTTTAATAGACTTTGCGAAATTCGAGGGGCCCGTGTAGCCACATAATCATTTTTCGGCCACCTCAATTTTCGTACATGCATTTTATCTGTCCCCTTATAAATAGGGGCAGCGGTCCTTTTCATTTTCCCCCTTGCCTTCTCGTCTTCGTCTTCTTACTCACAATGCCCACACACGCCCGAGCTCCACCACCATCGTCCTCGTCAACTTCCTCAACTCCGGCCGCTGCATCAACCTGAACGAACTAAAACACTGCGGCGCACCTTCGCTGTCCAGCAACATTAGTGAGTACCTCTTCTTTCTCGTAGCAGATCTCCATTAGGGTTAGTCCTAGTTCATTGGAGTTCCCCTTCTGTTCTTCGTTGTTCTTCTCTATATCACATGGTTGAATCTGAAGATGATATTAAAAACGTGCGGTAGCAGCATCGCATCCATTTTTCTAACTGCAGTAGGTACTTTTTATGTATAAGATCCATCCGATTACATGTGTTCTACCACTTCCTTCACTTTAGGTCTAAAATTTATTTTATTTTCCAAACTGTTGTAGATTCAAAATCGTAGCATCGATCTGTAGAATATGTTTGTCCGTCACTTAGGAAATCCTCACTTATAGATCTGAAACATAGCAACTGTTTGGGCGGCTTAACCGATAAATCATAATCCGCTAGATACCATTAGTCCCCTTTTAAGCCGCCAATATGCACATCTGTATACCTCAGTGTTTATCTTCTGGCTTAACTCGTTGGCCTTTTATAGCACTTTACTTTTGAATCAGTGGCCAGCTTAACAGCATGATCTTAAACCAGCAATATTTCCCTTTGTAGTCAAGAATGTCTAGAGCCAAGACTGTCACGTCATGCAACTGGGTCGCGTACCGGGTCACCGAATAATTACTGAACGAGTATGTACAAACGGGCATCTTAGCCAAAAAAAGAGGTCATCCATTGGAGGGTCCCAGGCATAGAAACCACTCCTCGGCACAAAGATGGTGAAGTAATCGTCTTTACTGATCATTTGCTCCAAGGTTTCACCCCCCCCCTCCCCCCCCCCCCCCCCCGGACTCAAAATTGTTCCGTGATGTGTTGCACTTTTCGAGCTCCACCCTCAAGATATTGGGCCCAATTCTGTCTCAAACATCTACAACTTTCAAGTGTTCTACAAAGTGTACCTTCAACAGGAGCCCACTGTAGAACTATTCAGGGAATTTTATTACTTAAACCGAGAGACTGAGTTCACTAATGGGCCAACCCTAGAATTAGGTGGCATTTCTATTCAGCAACGGAAAGAGGCCACCTTCCCAGCTGCCAAACTACCCAGTCATCCCAAGGACTGGAATCAAACCTGGTTTTACTGTCAAAACACTTCTCCAGAAGGGGAAAATCCTCTGCCGGGTTATTGTGAGGGCCGGCTCAGCAACTGGCACCCCCACCCTGACCGGTTTAGTACAGCCAAATGGGCCAAATGTATGCCCGTCTTTTCAAAGATTAGAGACTTAATGGCCAATGGTCTGACCAGAATCGATCTGGTTCGATGCTGGGCCGCCAGGAGAATTATGCCCTTAAGCCGCTGCTTCGGCTTGATGTGCGAGTACACCTGTGATTTAAAATATCCACAACGCCACTGCCAGATTCAATTGACTAATGAGGATATCAATAACATGACCAAGTCTCTGTTGAACGAGAGCTTGGCAGATTGCAGCAAAGCCGGACTGAATCCTTTTTGCATTCTCGACAAGCCACCAGCTGTAAGCTTGTAACAATTTTCAGTTGAATCATATTTTCACTTAAACTGCACTCTTATAATCATTTGATTCCCACAAGCTGATTCTCTTTTTTGGAATAGGAAGCTGCAGGATAAGCCGGCTAAGACGAACCGGACAAAGAATAAGGCTGAGAAAAAGCCTGCCAAGAAGAAGACCAACACCTCCTAGCTATTTGACTTGGATGACATTGAGTCGGAGGTAGAACTTGACTCCCTTGGCTCGTTTTTTGTACATCTTATTGACAATGATCACTATCAGGATGACATGGAAGGCAGCCACGCAGATGGTGAAGAGGTAATTATTCTGTCCTCCATCTCAGAACATTTGCCAAGATAGAAAACTCGATAAGAAAAGCGGAAAGTAAGGTTTTCTCATCCTTTAGCTTATCTGGATCCCAACTTCCTTTTGAAGAAACAGCAACATGAAGCTCGCCGCACAATCCGGAAGAGCGGCGGTGGGGCTCTTTCTTCCGGCTTACCCAACACATTGGTCCCTTGCAAGCGTCATCTAGAGGTTTCACAAATTTCTGACTTAGCATATCAAAAAGCGGGCTTTATTCGACAACCGCTTAATCTATCTGACTCAAATTATCAGGGAACTTCTCACTCCTCCTCTGGCGATTCAATCGGGACTCAAGTTCCCTTGTTCAAAACTGTTCCTGGGTAAGAAACACTTAAGGCTTTTACCTTAATATCTTACTCCATTAATACACTATTCTCATCATGTGTATCTATTTTCAGTGCCATGGCCAAGCCCAGCAAGAAGCAGAAAGTTGATAAATCGGCTGAAGAACCCAAGACTGCTAACCTAGAGAAACATACAACGTCTGAGTCTTTGCATCAAGTTTCAGAAGCAGCCATGGATGACCCACCACCAGAGGAACACCCTGTCACCAGAGACGCTATGGACATTAACCCGGAAAATGATAAGCCGCCCAGCCCTGCCCAACCGTCTCGGGAGACTGAGGACATAATGATTACTGGGACAACTTACACAGCCCCAGGACCCCACTGTCTTATCCAAACACGACACTAAAGAAGAATTTTCTGCTATTGAGAAGGGCAAATGGAAGTTGGATTTGGAGGGCTCTGCCCAATTCAATGCCCAGGAGCTTCATGTGGGTTATTTGAACCGCCTCCACACCAGTCCCGACTTTGAAGCCGGCTTGGTGAATCTTATGAAGGAACGCTTTGAGGTAAATACTATAATCTTTCCATATAAACATATCTCTATCACCTGCCAAGTCTACTGGATATGAAAATCAAATATATTGTAGACTTCGAATAACCTGCAGAGTCTTTCATTCATGTCATGGCACACTAATTGTAGAATCAAACAAGTAGGCCCCAAGGGTCGGCTTAAACTAATAAGTTAAGTCGGGCCTTCAAATAGTGATGATCAACTTTGTGCCTGTAGACCCCAAGGGCCGGCTTAAGCTGACAAGCGAAACAGGGACTTCAAATAGTGGTGATCAACTTTGCACCTGTGGCCCCCGAGGGCCGGCTTAAGCTGACAAGCTAAACTGGGACTTCTCACCATAATCATGAAGAAAATCCAAATATGTATAGCCCCCATGATCCGATTTAAATCATATTATTTTGTCCGGGTTATCATAGAAATTGTCTTTAAAAAGAGCAATAGGCATTAGCCCCCAAGTGCCAAGTAAAATACTTGTATTTTGCTTGGGACATCAAAAATAATATGATCATAATGCCTTCCATCTTGTTCATGTTGCAGGCTGAACTAAATATGAAGGAATCCCAAGTCAAAGATCTGAGGGCCAACATTCAAACCCAACAATCTGAGATTGCAAAAGCCAAATCAGAGTTGAAGACTTCATTGGAAAACATTGAAAAACTGAAACAAGACTTCAATGCTGATAAAACCGGCTGGTAGACTGAGAGGGCAACTCTATTGAAAAGAGCGGAAAATGCCGAAGTAGCCGTTAAACCGATGACTGATGAGTTGTCCGGTTTAAAGCAGCAAATCAATAGCATGACAGCGGCCATCTTTCGTAAGTAATAATATACTTCAATACTTCTTCATCAATTTGGGACAACCGTTGAGCCGGTTTATAATCATATGTGCTAATACAGGTTCCAGAAGCTCCAAGCTTGGCGATGATATGCGCATAAAGCTGAAAGCGGTATATACCCTTGTGGTGCAGCTGTGCACTGGTGCTCAACGAGCTATTACTACAGCTTTGTATAAGAAGCAACACATTCCCTCATCAAGGAAGTACTAGAAAGGTTGTCTGTGCTGCCACAAAGGGTGGAAGAACTGAAACGATCAGCCGCAAGAGCCGGTGCTATCACTGCCTTAAGTCGGGCAAAGGTGTGGCAGGCTGAGCTTAACCTGGAAGAAATATCAGCCAGCTGTCCTAGTGTCACAGAAGACGGCTCTCTGTTCAGTGCTGAAGACTTCACACAAATAGCAAGAGAGATGCGTCCATGGGCAAGCAAGCTGGCTGAGGAAACCAATCTTTCCAAATACCATCCGGTTTATGATGCTACAAATTCCAAAGTGAAGGCGCCGGTTCATGAGTCCATGGACCTTATCCTGCCAACACGTAAGCACACCTTCGCTCCTGACATTGACCTATTAACCCTTATAGATGATGAAGTTGTATTCAAAGCTTTGTTTGGGATCTATTGGTCATCGCCTAACTTCCAGACAACAGAGGAAGAAGAGCCAGCACAGGATGATCCGGAAGCCTCGACCTTCCAAGACTAGGAGTCTTGATCCATGAGCCGATTTACCAGCCATAGTATTTGAACGCCGCGTGTCTCAAAACACTTATTCTTTTGTGGACACATGATGCCTTGTAATTGGCTTGTTGAAAAACCATGATCCGCCACGCCATCGTGCGCATTTATTTTCATAACAGTTTTGAGCCGCCCGATCTGATTAAAAGATCCACTGTTTAAGTTCGTAACTATTGTCAATCTTGCTGATCATGTTGTCATAAGCCATGCATACAAGCAGATAACAAGTGCCCTAGTGATTTACCCCAGGGCGGGTCATAATGCCCTATATAAAATCCACTGCTTACTGTATCGTCCATAACCAGGGCGGGTTTATCAAAACCTCATTTATTCATAACAAGTAAACAACATACCTGTGATATTTGTTCACACTGCCGGCTTATCACACCATATGTCGTAAGGGTAACAGCCCAAAGACTCGAAGCTCAGCGCCCTATGCAATTTATTCATACTGCTGGCTTACAATGCCATATGCAGCAACGGTAACATCCCAAAAACTTAGAGTGCAGAACTCCAAGTATTTAATCAACACACTGGCAACTTATCATCCAAAGCCAGGCCGGGTTATCAAAACTCCGGATAGATTCAAATATGAATCATAAAGATCAAGGCAACATGGCCCTAACCAATTTTCAACCATATATCAATATGGCACAAAAGATGAACCCAAACAATGTTCAAAATCAATATAAACCGGAAAATACAAGGCATTCATAGGTTGCCAAGCCTCAATATCAAGTGCTATTCAAGGGTTGCATAGCCACTGAGTTAAACCTTAATTCAAACACGTAAGCCCGACCTCACATGACCAATCGCCATTTTAACTTGACAAATTCATGGTCTTTTAAGATTGATCATCAAGATTACGGCGAGTCATTCAAGGATTACCTAGTTGGAGTGGTAGGCAAACAAAGGCAAGATAACCCGGATTTTTGGGGAATACACCTGGCGTCCAGGCCTATTACAAGGGACAACAAAGCTATGTTCATTAACAAGGAGCCCCCAAGTAATATTTCATTCAAGGCGTATAAGCTGGATCAGTAGGGTAGTCATAGCTATGCTCAATGAGCTGGAAGCCCCCAAGTAATTTGCAATCAAGGCGTACAAGTCGGATCAAGAGGGTAGTCATAGCTATGCTCAATGAGCAGGAAGCCCCCAAGTGATCTGATGAAGTGACAATAAAGACTCAGATTCTTAGAAATGAAATGACAGAGGCCTTGGATTATCAGGGATGTCGGCTTTATTATACTAATCATAATATATAAATTGGTATAAGTATGTACATCACAAGAGCCGGTGGCTTAGGTGTAATAAGGCCAAAGATGAGCAATGTTCCACGGCCGGTGGGTCTCCTCCTCAGACTTGCGTGAGTCCTTGTGCTCTCGAACATCAGTGAGGTAGTATGACCTGTTGATCAGATTTTTGTTGACCACAAAAGGACCTTCCCAAGGTGGGGATAGCTTGTGCATGTCAGTTTGATCCTGGATGAGCAGGAGCACCAAATCTCCTTCTTGAAAGGTCCTGGTTATAAGCCGACGGCTATGATAACGACGCAGATCTTGCTGGTAAATCGCCGAATGAGCCACCTCAAGGTCATGCTCCTCATCTAACAGGTCAAGAGCATCCTGACGTGCTTGGTCATTATCAACTTCCACATAAGCCACCACATGGGGCGAGTCGTGATGGATGTCACTAGGGAGAACCGCCTCTGCTCCGTAAACCATGAAGAAAGGCGTGTAACCCGTAGATCTGTTGGGGGTAGTATTGATACTCCATAGCACTGAGGGTAACTCCTCCACCCAACAACCCGACGTCCATTGCAAAGGGACTATAAGCCGGGGTTTGATGCCTCTCAAGATTTCTTGATTGGCTCTTTCAGCTTGACCATTGGACTGGGGGTGAGCCACAGATGACACATAAAGACGAATATGTTCACGTTGACAAAATTATTTCATAGAACCTTTAGATAAATAGTGCCATTATCAGTGATGATGTTGTGAGGGTAGCCAAAACAGAAAATCGCCTTTTTGATGAATTGAACCGTCGTTGCCATGTCACACTTGCTGACCGGCTCTGCCTCAACCCACTTTGTAAATTTGTCAACCGCCACCAAGAGGTGAGTCTTTTTGTCCTTGTATCTTTTAAAAGGTCCAACCATATCCATCCCCAGACTGCAAATGGCCAAGTAATTGTAATCATCCTCAATTCTTGAGCCGACACATGAGCTCGTCTTGAAAAAAATTGACAACCATCACATTTACTGACCAAATCCTCAACATCAGCATGAGCCGTCAGCCAATAAAACACATGACGAAAAGCCTTAGCCATGAGAGACTTAGAGCCGGCATGATGGCCACAATATCCTTCATGAATCTCTCGTAGAATCTCACGGCCCTCTTCAGGAGAAACACAACGTTGAAACGCCCCTGTGACAATGCATCGGTGTAACTCTCCATTGACAATAGTCATTGACTTAGACCGCCGGGTTATCTGCCTGGACAAAACTTCATCTTCAGGTAACTCACCCCGGGTTATATAAGCCAAATATGGAACTATCCAATCAGGAATAGCACGAAGAGCCTGCCACCAGTTGTGCCTCCGGATCAGGAATGGCAAGATCTCCCTTCGTAGGCAGTTTAATCAAAGGATTATGCAAAATATCAAGGAAAACGTTAGGTGGTACCGGCTTACGCTGGGATCCTAGCCGACTTAAAGCATCAGATGCCTCATTTTTCCTGCGATCAACATGTTCCACTTGATAACCTTTGTAATGACCATCAATAGCATCAACCTCTCGATGAAAAGCCGCCATGAGTGGATCTTTGGAATCCCAAGTTCCTGAGACTTGCTGAGTCGCCAAATCTGAGTCACCAAAGCACCTCACCCGGCTCAGATTCATCTCCTTAGCCATCTGAAGACCATGGAGCAGGGCTTCATACTCAGCTGCATTGTTAGTACAAGGGAACACCAATCTTAAGGCATAACAAAATATATCACCTCGTGGGGAAGTCAAAATAACACCAGCCCCCGAGCCTTCCAATTGCCTGGATCCATCAAAGTGAATAGTCCAATTTGTGTTATTCGACTTCTCCTCAGGCATCTGCAACTCTGTCTAGGCATTGATGAAATCCACAAGTGCTTGAGACTTGATGGTTGTCCGAGGCATATAGTTCAAACCATGGGGGCCAAGCTCAATAGCCCACTTGGCAACCTGACCTGTGGCTTCTCTATTTTGAATAATATCCCCTAAAGGAGCAGAACTGACCACAGTAATGGGATGACCAAAGAAATACTGCTTCAGCTTATGACTAGCCATGAACACTCCATACACTAGTTTCAGCCAATGTGGATAACTCTGCTTGGATTCAATGAGTACTTCACTGATATAATAAATCGGCTGCTGAACCGGATATTCCTTGCCTGCTTCCTTCCATTCCACAACAATTGCCACACTGACAGCTCGGCTATTAGCAGCCACATATAACAGTAAGGGCTCCTTATCAATAGGAGATGCAAGGATCGGCGGCTCATCCAAATGCTTTTTCAATGCCTCAAACGCCTGATCAGCAGCACCACTCCAGACAAAGTGGTCTATTTTCTTCATCATCTGATACAGGGGGTAGCTTTTTCGCCAACCGGCTTATAAACCAGCTTAAGGCCGCAATACGACCCGCCAGACGCTAGACATCATTAATACACACCGGCTTAGCTTCAATGCCTCTTTCAAAAACCAAAAACCCCAAGAGCTTGCCTGCTGGCACACCAAAGACACACTTGGCTGGGTTAAGCATCATCTTGCAGACCTGGAGGTTGTCAAAGGTCTCTTTCAAATCATCTATCAAGGTCTCCTTCTTCCTGGACTTCACAACAGTATCATCCACATAAGCACGAACATTTCGTCCAATCTGGCCATGCAGGCAATTTTGAACACACCGCTCATAAGTCGCCTAGGCACTCTTGAGACTAGAAGGTATAGATACGTAGCAGAAGGCTCCAAAAGGAGTGATGAAAGTTGTCTTCTCCTTGTCCTTGACCGCCATCTTGATTTGATGATACCCAAAATAAGCATCCAAAAAACTCAAGCGCTCACAACCTGCTGTAGCATCAATGATCTGATCAATATGAGGGAGAGCAAAAGGATCAGCTAGACAAGCCTTATTAAGGTCTGTGTAATCCACACACATGTGCCAAGTGCCATTTTTCTTAAGTACCAGAACCGGATTAGTCAACCATTCAGGATGAAAACATCAATGATGATCCCAGCCACCAAGAGCCAGGCCCGTTCTTCACCAATGGCCTTACACCTCTCTTCTTTAAAATGACAAAGGAATTGCTTCACCAGTTTAAACTTTGGATCAACATTGAGAGTGTTCTCAATGAGTTCCCTCAGTACACCTGGCATGTTTGAAGGCTTCCATGCAAAGATGTCCCTGTTCTCACGGATGAACTCGATGAGCACGCTTTCCTATTTCGGATACATATTAGCACTGATACTGAACTGCTTGGATGAATCGCCAGGAGCAAAGTCAACCAGCTTAGTGTCATCTGCCGACTTAAACTTCAACAACGGGTCATGCTCTGCGGGTGGATTTTCCAAAGGAGTCATATCTGCCGGGTCAACATTATCTTTGTAGAACTTAAACTCCTCTACTGCACATGCAGTCTCAGCATAAACGGCATCGCCCTCTTCACACTCCAAAGCTATCTTCCTATTGCCATGTATAGTGATGGTACCCTTATGACCCGGCATATTAAGCTGCAGACAAATATAACAAGGTCGTGCCATGAATTTAGCATAAGCCGGCCGTCCAAACAGAGCCCGATAAGGACTCTTAATCTTGGCCACTTCAAAAGTCAGTGTCTCAGCTCTGAAATCATGATCATCTCCAAAAGCCACTTCCAAAGCTATCTTACCCACTGGGTACGCCAACTTATCGGGCTCCACTCCATGAAAAACAGTAGAGGACGGCTTAAGATCTTTATCAGTTAAATTCATACGGCGAAAAGTATCATAATAAAGGATATTGATGCTGCTGCCTCCATCCATGATCACTTTAGTGAACTTGTACCCTCCAACCTGAGGCGCAACCACCAAAGCCAACTGACCCGGATTGTTGGTTGGCCGGCTTCCATAGATGATTGGCCGGCTTCTCTTGCGTACCGTGCTTTGGGCAAGGCTGGTTCATCATCGCCTCGAGGTTGAACTTTGGTCCTCCAAGCCGGGGTGGCTTTCCCTTATGACACTAACTATTTTTCTGCGTATTGGTGTTAGCCACAAAGTCTAAACTGCCGTCGGCTTTGCGATTATTGTTGCCACCATGACCCGCCGTGCTATGCTACTGTCCCTTCGCACTGCCACTCTTCTTCCCCTTACCATCCTTCTCCTCATCAGTCTCAGGGTCTTTAGTACTATCAGAGTCGGCGTATTTAACGAGAGCCTCCATGAGCTCCCCCATATCATTGCAGTGGCACTTAAGCCGTCCCAGTTTCTGCTTAAGGGGAGGGAAACGGCAATTCTTCTCCAACATTAGGACTGCTGAGCCGGCGTTGATACTGTTTGACGAGTGTATAACGGTCGAGATCCGGCGCACTCAATTGGTTGTTGACTCGCCCTCACCTTGGACGCAAGAGTCTAAATCCAGAATCGACATAGGCTGCTTGCATGGTCTTTAAAATTTTGAATAAAATGTGTCTTCAACTCTTCCCATGACCTGATGGAGTTAGCGGGCAACCCTTTCAACCAACTACGAGCCAGCCCATCTAACATCATGGTGAAATACTTAGCACACGTAGCATCACTAACATCCAACATATCCATGGCCATCTCATAGCTCTCAATCCAGGCTTTTGGGGGATGAACCATAGTATAGTTTGGCACCTTGCAGGGGCCCTTGAAATCCTTAGGCAAGCGCTCGTTGCATAGAGCTGGCACTAAACACGGTACACCAAGGGTTCTAGAGGTCACTCCTGCCTATACTGATGCCGATGGGTAAACTGGAGATTGTTGTTGAGCTGCCATATCGGCCTCGTGCCGCGCCCTGCCCTAGTCCTCCAAAACCTGAGCATCATTGCCAGCGCGCGGCGAGTGAGGTCTACGAATGTAACACCCCAGATGTAATTTACCTTATTTGTATTCCAACTCTTGCCGTTTCCGGCACTAAGTTATTTTATTTCCTTGTTGTCGGGTTTTTGCCTTCATGTGCTTTTGTCTTTGTCATGCATCTCATATCATGTCATCATGTGCATTGCATTTGCATACGTGTTCGTCTCATGCATTCGAGCATTTTCCTCGTTGTCCGTTTTGCATTCCGGCGCTCCTATGTCCTCCGGTGTCCCTTTCTACCTCTTTTCACGTGTGGGTGTTAAAAATTTTCGGATTTGACCGAGACTTGTCATGTGGCCTTGGTTTACTACCGGTAGACCGCCTGTCAAGTTTCGTTCCATTTGGACTTCGTTCGATACTCCAACGGTTAACCGAGGGACCGAAAAGGCCTCGTGTGTGTTGCAACCCAACACCCTTTCAAACTGGCCCAAAACCAACCTAAACCCCTTCTAGCATCTAGAGCGTTCGATCACGATCGCGTGGACGCAAACCGCACCTCATTTGGAGCTTCCTAGCTCCCTCTACCTATAAAAGAGCACCCCTCCCCAAAATTCCGGATCATTTGCCCCCTAAACCATAGTCCCGCTCCTCCACGCAGCCGGACACGTCTGCCGGCCGCCGGACAGATCGCCGCCGCTGACCGCAGCACGCCATGTGGCGCCGCCGCCCCACATCGCCACCTCCTCCGAGCGGGCCGGCCGAGCCCGTAGCCGGGCCCCGTGGCCAGTCAGCTCCCGCGCCGCCCTATGCCTTGTCTCCGCCGCCCAAGAGCGTCGCCACCGACCAGCGCCGCCCCGCGCCACCTCCCTCGCCGGCGGCCGCCACCTCGCCGGAGACCACCGCCCTCGCGCGCGCCCGCCACCGCGCCGGAAGCCGCTCCGCCACCATGCCGGCGCCGTCCTGCCGCGGCGGCCACCGCCTCTCGCCGGCGCCGCCCTTCGCCGCACCTCCTCCGGCCCGGATCCGGCCCCGGCGACCCCTTCTTCTCCGGCGAACCTCGGGAGTCATGAAGCTACAGTGCATCTGGATCTGGATCTGGTTCTTCTCCCGATTGACTTTTTCCTCCCCGAAGCCCTAGATTTTTGCAATCTTTGACATGCCATAACTCTGCATCCGTAGCTCCAATTCGTGCGTTTAGCATATCAAAATGTTCGTCTCGACGAGTACATCATTTCATATCATTGCATCATTTTCATTGGAGCTCATATTTATGCCTGAAATGCTGTTGGAACAGGGCTATGTGAGGAATATTTCAGATCTGTTTCAGCAAATGGTCTTTTGTCATTTTTGCCATGATTAATGGGTGCATGCTATGATCCTGAGCTCTACATGTGTTTTGTAGAATGCCATGCCATCTTTACAGGGGTGTATGCCATGTATTTTTGTGATCCACCCACTCGGGCCAGTGCTCCTCTGAGTGTTGGTCCACCTTGTCAGCCGACGGTGGCCACCAGGGGCAACTTTGGGCTGGCCTACCGAAAGTTTGGACAATCTAAGTGTGCCCTGAGAACGAGATATGTGCACCTCCTATCGGGATTTGTCGGCACATTCGGGTGGTGTTGTTGGACATGTTTTACCATTGTCGAGGATGTCTTGTAACCGGGATGCCGAGTCTGATCGGATTGTCTTGGGAGAAGGAACATCCTTCATTGACCGTGAGAGCTTGTGATGGGCTAAGTTGGGACTCCCCTACAGGGATTTGAACTTTCGAAAGCCGTGCCCGCAGTTATGGGCAGATGGGAATTTTTTAATGTCTGGTTGTAGATAACCTGGAACTTAACTTAATTAAAATGCACCAACCGCGCGTGTAACCGTGATGGTCTCTTCTCGGCGGAGTCCGGGAACTGAACACGGTGTTGGAGTAATGCTTGACATAGGTTGTTCTAGGATCACTTCTTGATCATAGTTGTTCGACCGTGCTTTTGCCTTCTCGTCTCGCTCTCATTTGCGTATGTTAGCCACCATATATGCTAGTCGCTTGCTGCAGCTCCACGTCATACCTTTGCCTTACCTATAAGC
Source organism: Triticum urartu (assembly GCF_003073215.2). Classification (NCBI taxonomy): domain Eukaryota; kingdom Viridiplantae; phylum Streptophyta; class Magnoliopsida; order Poales; family Poaceae; genus Triticum; species Triticum urartu. Next base: position 237,567,640 of record NC_053027.1, on the reverse strand, counting down.
TTAAATAGTCTTGATAGCGAGGGTGTGAGATTGCTGAGTCCCCGTGACTCACAGATTACTTCCAAAACTAGATGCAGGGACCGATGATGCCGCTCCGGAGGATATGACCGAGCTCAAGTGGGAGTTCGATGAAGACTCTCGTTGTTACTACGTGTCTTTCCCAGATGATCAGTAGTGGTGCCCAGTTGGGGCAATCGGGGACTTTGTCGCATTTGGGGGTTGATCTTTATTTTGGTTCCGTAGTCAGACCTTGAGTGTATTCGATGAATGTAATGACTTATTTATGTATTTGTGTGACGTGGCGAGTGTAAGCCAACTATGTACCTTTCCCCTTTATTTATGTACATGGGTTGTTTGCGAAGATTACCTCACTTGCGACATTGCTTTCAATGCGGTTATGCCTCTAAGTCGTGCTTCGACACATAGGAGATATAGCCGCATCGAGGGCGTTACAACGAAGCTGGTTGTGGTGCTGCTCACTGCTCGATACTGCTGACGAGTCAATATGCCTGCTATAACTCGGGCTTAGACGCGGGGTTGAATGAATTCGTTCATGATTGTATGAATAAGCCGCCTGCTGTGCCATCGCCGTCCGATGAAGCTCTCTGGCTCTCCGTATCTCCATCGCAGCTGGTGACTCGTCTTGAATAGGGAGAGTCGCCAATCGTGTAGCCGCGGCGATCATATTGTCCACAGGGTTAGAATAATGACTCGGCGGCATCGGAACATGCTGAGGTGGAGTCAAATTCAAATGAGGAGGGTCTGTAGCACGTGGCTGAACCGGCGCTCCGCCTGCAGGCGCCTCGATGGCCCGGTTCACCATGGTCGGATCACTCGTCCCTGTCCCAGGTGTGCTAAAAAGGTTTCTTGCATCCTACACCAGAGGTAAGCGACAATGGTGCCTCCTCCTCATAACAGTGTTTGAAGAGTTCTGATCCAAAGTGAGCAGGAATGACTCGGCATGTATCCGCTGTGATTGCGCGTCTAAGGCGGCTCGCTCAGTCACCATCCTAGCATTTTCAGCAGCAAGCTCTTCCTTGGCTTGAGCTATCTCATCACTCAGTTTTGCAACATCCGCTTTATGTTGTTCTTGAGTCTCCGGGGTTACCTCTGCCCCCATTAAAGTCATCAAAGCATCCAACAACTCAGTCAAAACCTGAGACGGCGGGAGCGCAGAGCCGCTAGCACCAGATGTCGGTGCAGCCGTTGAGCTGGAGGTCATAGCCGCGGCGGTCATTGAACCGAGCATCGGTTGTGTACCATCCATGAAGATTGCAACCCCGTTCGACGGCTCATAGGGGTCCAGAATATTGTCACCATCGGAACAGCCCCCAAGCCTACCGTCCTACAGTTGATACATTGAATCGGTCTCACCAATTGAAGACTCACCATCGGAGTTGATTACCATCTCTCCGCTGGACACACATCCTTCCTCAAGATATGCCCCATGGATGAAACCAACAAAGGCGCGCTTTGCGGCAGCTTGAACCTTGGCGGGTTGTGCGCGCTAATCCGTCTCGACGATGTCGGTGCAGTTGTCCGGCTCAAGCCCTTCCTCGCCGATCTTGCTGATGAAGACGTGGATTCCGCCGAAGGGGACCCCATACCCATACTCGATTGAGCCGGCCTCGGGGTCCCAGCCAGCATCGTCGTTGTAGAGCTTGCCGCGACGACTGTTGGTCATCCGTCCCATGGCGTATCCCTTGATCCCTATGAAGCTGCCCTTCAAGAACATGAAACCACTATGCGATGGCCCCACGGTGGGCGCCAACTGTCTTGGACTTAACACGGCTGATGCCCTAGCAAAAGGGCTTAGATGTGGAGCCATCGCAACGTAGTTAGCTTGAAGGGGTTAAACGGGACAAAGGACACAAAGAGTTTACCCAGGTTCGGCCCCTCTCAACGAGGTAAAAGCCTACTCCTTCTTTAGGTTGTATTGCTTGGGTTTCGATGACTAGGGAGTGAATATGCTTGACCTAGCCCTCGATTGATTGTTACTTTAGTCAACCCGCCGCCGGGTCACCCCTTTATATACATAGGTTGATGCCCGGCGGCTTACAGAGTCCCGGCCGGCTCAAACACAACGTGTCCGGCCTGGTGACCAACTAAGCTTGTCTTACAATACAAGTTAAACATATGGTGGTTCATACCCATGGGCCTCAAGTCACCTCCGGGTCTTGGGATTTCAATAAGCTTTCTCTATGGACCACCATCTTCATCATCCTCTTGGGCCTTCTCATCTTAAGCCACCAGTGGTACGACCTGGCCCTAATACGTCTCCAACGTATCTATAATTGATGAAGTATTCATGCCAATATATTATCATTCTTGGAAGTTTTACAATCATTTTATAGCAACTTTATATCATTTTTTGGGACTAATCTATTGACCCAATGCCTAGTGCCAGTTGCTATTTTTTGCTTGTTTTTTACATCACAGAAAATCAATATTAAACGGAGGCCAAACACCGTGAAACTTTTTGTGGATTTTTTATGGGCCAGAAGACTCCCGATGGGCCAAAGCAGCACCTGGGGGGTGCCCCGAGGGGGCACAACCCACCAGGGTGCGGCAGGGGGCCCTGGCGCCCCCAGGTAGGTTGTGCCCACCTCGGTGGCCTCCCGTACCCCTTCTTTGGACTATAAATTCCCAAATATTACAAAACCCTTCGGGGTTAACCTAGATCAGAAGTTCCGCCGTCGCAGGGCTCCGTAGCCACTGAAAACCAATCTAGGCCCGTTCGGGCACCCCGCCGAAGGGGGGAATCATCTCTAGTGGCCATCTTCATCAGCCCGGCAGCCACCATGATGAGGAGGGAGTAGTCCACCCTTGGGGCTGAGGGTTTTTACCAGTAGCTTTGTGTTTAATCTCTCCCTCTTGTGATCTATATCATTGTCTTTGTTAATATAGTCAGATCATATGATGTTTCTCCCCTCTATACTCTTGTTGTGATGAATTGAATCTTTACCCTTTGAAGTTTTGTCATGTCAGATTGAATATTCAGAGATGAGAACACATGATATATGTCTTGCGATATGAATACTTGAGGTGACAATTGGGGTATCTTATTGATTCACTTGATATATGTTATGGCATTCAACTCGGGGATACCCGCGGTGATATTGGGGTAATCTATGCATAGGGGTTGATGCACGTTTTTATTATCTTTTCTCTGATAGAAACTTTGGGGTCTCTTTATAGTTCTTTGTGTGGATTGAGTATTATGAATATGAACTTGCTTTGGTGTTATCTTAGTACGGACTCTAGGATAGATCGAACGGAAAAAATAGCTTTGTGTTATTTTAGTACGGACTCTTGAATAGATCGAACGGAAAGAATAGCTTTGAGGTGGTTTAGTACCCTGCAAACAATTCCTATATTTTTGTTCTCTGCTAATAGGAACTCGGGAGTGATTCTTTATTGCACTTTGAGGGATAACCATATGATCCAACTATGTTAGCATTGTTGAGAGATTGCACTAGCGAAAGTACAGACCCTAGGCCTTCTTTTTAAGCATTGCAATACCGTTTTTGTGCCCATTTATTATTTGCTACCTTTCTGTTTTTAATTATTCAGATTATAAAAATATATTTCTACCATCCATATTACACTTTTATCACCATCTCTTCGTCGAACTAGTGCACCTATGCAATTTGCCATTGTATTGGGTGTGTTGGGGACACAAGAGATTTCTTGTATTTGGTTGCAGGGTCGTTTGAGAGAGAGCATATTCATCCTACACCTCTCATGGATTGATAAACCTTAGGTCATACAATTGAGGGAAAATTTCTACTGTCCTACAAAACTCTGTGCTTGGAGGGCCAACACGTGCCTACAAGAATAAAGTTGTGTAGTAGACATCAGGCCCTCCTGGGCGGGTCATACCGAGTAGTTATATCCCCAACACAACCCAACATTTACCCCTATTGTTTTTGTCTGTTCCCATGATTAGGCTACTGTATTAATCACGTTTTATAGCTTTTATTTCAATAAAGTGCCAAGTAAAGCCTTTGGGATAGTGTGGATGATAGTTGACTTGATTCTGTGCAAAAACAGAAACTTTTGCGCCCAGTAACAGAATTGTTTAAATTCACTGGAACTTGATAAAATGCTTTTTACACATGATTTATATACAAATTTCCTACATTGTCCTAATTTTTCAGAATATTTGGATTTACATAAGTATGGTCATTGTCCAAATCATTACAGATTGTTCTGTTTTTGACAGATTCTGTTTTCAATGCATTGTTTGCTTGTTTCCTAGTTTCTAGGCTTATATTACTCAATATAAATTGTCGAAATGATAAGGTATAGTAGGAATTTTTTTAGAACAATTATGAATCTTGTCTTTGACAGTACCAAGGTGAATGGTTTGCTCTTTATCATACTAACCTATCTCACGAAGGTCCCTTAAGTTTTGTGTGATTGAAGTTTTCAAGTTTTTGGTGAGATATCGATATGAGGAGAATAAGGAGTGACAAGACCCTAAGATTCGGGATTCTTAGGGCACCCCCAAGGTAATATTCAAGGATGATCCAAGCAACTAAGCTTGGGGATGCCCCAGAAGGCATCCCCTCTTTTGTCTCCAACATTATCGGTAACCTCAATTGGAGCTATATTTTTATTCGTCACATGATATGTGTTTTTCTTGTAGTGTCATTTGCTTTTGTTTTCATTTGCTTTATGTTATTTATAGTAATGTTTTGCCTCTTTCATTTCAATAAAAAAAAGTCAAGTATAGCCTTTAACATGCTTATTTTGCAAGCCTACATGTCGTTGTTTAAAAACAGAAAGTTTGTTATAACTGTATGAATTCTTCTAGAAAGTAAGGAAGTGATAAAATCTTGAAATTTTTATACAATAATACAAAACAAATTTTCTACAGTGTAGTAATTTTCAGAATTTTTGGAGTTAGAGAAGTATGAATCTTCTTGCATCCTTTATAGACTATCATGTTTAGATAGATTGTCGTTATGATTGCATTGTTTGCATATGTTTGCTTGTTTAATGATTCCATTTGAGGATAGGATTATTAAATATGCATAGGCATTTAGTATGCAATGCTAAATTCTAATTTTAGTGATTCGTTATTGTATAGAATGATAAGGTTTTGAGTTGATTTATACTACTGTATCTCACGAGTTCTTGTTGAGTTTTGTGTGGATGAAGTTTTTGAGATTTAAGGAAACTATGATGTGGGAGGAATGAAGAAGACACAAGAGCTCAAGCTTGTGGATTTCCAAGGCATACCTAGATAATATTTCAAGAAGTCTCAAACATCTAAGCTTGGGCATGCCCCGGTAGGCATCCCACCTTTCTTCATCAACAATTATCCGTTAGTATCGGTTGAGCCTAAGTTTTTTGCTTCTTCACGTGAGTTGGGCTATTGTTGGAATGTAATTTTAGTTTTTTTTCTTGCTATTTTAATAAAATACTTAGTTTGAAAGTTTTTAAATGAGATAGAGTCATCAAATGGCTACCCATGTACTTAACTACTCGCTTGATCTTCACTTATATCTTTTTGAGTAGTGTCATCTACTCTTGTGCTTCACTTATATCCTATGAGTAAATTGTTGAATGAATTGAATATTATAAAGTTGAAATTATATGTGCTTCATATGCTTTATCATACCTAGTAGTAGCTTCACATTAGGTTTAGAAAGTGAAATCATTTGAAGCTTGACAATCACAATATTGGTCATACAAGCAATTCAGGAATGATTAGTATAAGGAAGAGAACTTTCACATACAAATATATTATGTTGGAAATATTCTATGATTGTGAATACCCAATAATTATTTTTCAAATTTCATAAAATTAGTTGAATTTGTACAAGGAAGACAACATAATGAGTTATGGTTATGTATATTTGCATAGAAGTTATATTGTTATGGATCATCTAACATGTGGTGTTTGCTTAGGATCTTTTGCTAGCCAAAGATTCATACTAAGTAGAGATACTACTTGTGCATCCAAAAATCCTTAAACCTAGTTTCTTGCCATGAGTGTCCACCATACATATCTATGGATTGAATAAGATCCTTCAAGTAAGTTGTCGTCGGTGCATAAAGCAATAAAAATTGCTCCTAAATATGTTTGATCTTTTATTCTAAGGGAAAATAAGCATTGTACAAACTTGTGATGGAAAAGTAATAAAAGTGACAAACTGCATAATAAAGGTTTCTATCATATGGGGCAATATAATATGAAGTTCCTTTGCATTAAGAGATTCCGCATCTAAAAATAAAAACCGTATGACAACCTGTGCTTCCCTCTGCGAAGGGCATATCCTATACTTTTCAATATTTACTTTTACGCAAGAGACAGTAGCATGCATTCACATTTCAACCTCAATTATTCTCTAGTTGGCAAGCATCATGTGGTGGGGAAAGATCTAGGCACATATCTCCATTCAAATATATTTTATCATGATTTATTATTGTTGACAATTATCTCTATGATAAATGAGTAGGGCAGGCGAAACATTAAGCCCCTATCTTTCTCTGCGTTTGATGGATGCCATTTCTTCTAAAAATATGCTTTGAGTACTAGCAATCATAGAAGACTATATGATGATTGAGTATGTGGAGCTCTTACTTAGACTTTGTTGAATAAGTTAATTTGCAATTGTTTGGTGACTAAGAACATAGGTTGTTAAGTTTCAAGAGAAGGCATTGTTTGAACCCTAACTGTGAATTGATTGCTATTTATCATGATGAGTTTTATGAGAAAGAGTTGATGTTATGATGCTAGGAAAAGTGATTGAAATTATTATTGATCAAACTTATGCACTGTGCTAGCATTCACACTTCATAAATTATTTCTTTTGTCATTTACCTACTCGAGGACAAGTAGGAATTAAGCTTGGGGATGCTGATACATCTCCAACGTATCTATAATTTATGAAGTATACATGTCATGTTTACAACAATTCTATATGGTTTTGGTATGATTGGAATGAAACTAACCCGGACTGATGTTGTTTTCAGCGGAACTACCATGGTGTTGTTTTTTGTGTAGAAATCAAAGTTCTCCAAATGCAGTGAAACTTTTTGATGATTTATATGGAACAAAAGAGGCACTAGAAGCTTCATGGGTGTCGGTGTACAAAAGTAGGGGCCTTTCTGTACCCCTTTACTTGTACGCGGGTAGTCGTAGCCACACCTGCGGCCATGCTTGGCGGGGCAGAAGGAAAGATACAAGACTGCCAAGGCAGTACTCAAGCCAGAGCCGCGAAGAGCAAAAGGACAAGGTAGACTTCCCCCGGCAAGGACCTTGCTGGGGTGGCTTACATAGCCCCGGCAAGAGCCTTGCCGGGGCGACTTGCCCAATACCAGCAAGGCCGCCGCCCTTGAGCCTGAGAGTTTTGACATCATCAACAAGATCAAGACGAAGACTCGGGGCGCCTGCATGGAGGCAAGCAGATCTTTGTGAGGACCAAAGGCCTGCAAGCCTAGATGAGAACCATAAGACAAAGACCCCCGGCAAGATCCTTGCCGGGACCACTAGCAAGATCCTTGCCGGGGACAGATGAAGACCCCCGGCAAGATCCTTGCCGGGGACAGCCATGAGGCCCCGGCAAGACCCTTGATGAGGGCATCTGTGGGGCCACAACTAGGCCCGCACCCACCAACGTCTCTCTACCCCACGGCCGTTCCAATGCGGCAACCAGCCCGCCAACTAGGAAAGCGCGTGCATGGCAACATGCAGCTTCTAGGCCAACTAGTCAAGCACCTGCGTGGTGGCGTGCAGATCTTCGTGAAGACCCTGTCACCACACCAGCATAGCAGCCAGCCAGCGAGCATGGCGCTGCATGCTTCGTCAGCCTGGATGCACGACGAAGCAAGGCGAGGCGGCGATGGACGGGATGAGCTTCATTGGCGTCCCCGATAAAGCAAGAGGGCACGCCGGTAGCGCATTTAATGCGTTTTTCCTACGGTGCCAGGCGATAAAATTGTACCCTATAGATACATTCCACCTCCTTTGTGCCACTATGGCGACCCCTTTGACATATAAAAGGAGGACTGAGGCGTACTGTGGAAGGATTCAGACTTTTCTGGACTGGGCATGCACCGCAACTAGTTCAAGAACTCAAGAACACCAAATAAACACAGACAAGCAGGACTAGGGTTTTACGCATTGTTTGCAGCCTGAACTTGGGTAAAAATCCCCTCGCGCTGATCTTCTAGACCTGGTCTTTGCGCAGCTCCACGCACCGCCAACCGTAGAAAGGGATTCCCCGGGATCGCATAGGTGTCGTTTCCCCCGACATCTTTGGCGTGCCAGGTAGGGGGCAGGAGGCTGTGAAAATTTGGTCTGAAGGTTAGCGCATCGACTTCATCATCGCCATGGCCCCCAATAAGAAGGGGATCACAGCGATCGGATCGTCTGGAGCCGGACCGCCCGTACCAGCCCGGACGGGCGATGGGGCAGATGTGGATGGTGGCGGAGCCGTGGCCCACGAGCATCCACGACACTCTGGCAACCGGGGCCAGGCGAGCGGCGTCGTTCGTGTCCAAGATGATGAGCCACATGCCGCTGGGTCCAGGGACGGGGCCGTGCTGCCCACGGGCGGCGCGGTGACCTCCAAGATGCCCCAGCCGGCGCTCGCATCGCGGTCTTCCTAGTCTGTGCATGACGAGCAACGCCGCGATGTCGGTGCCCCCGGGCACCGCCGCGGGAAGAGCCCTTTGCGTCACTCTCAAGATGCACCGGGCCAGCATGCTCGCCCAGACGCTGGGGTGTTCTGGTGACCTACCTTATGAGGTGGGTTATCCGGCCTTACCCGTGAGCTACGGCAGTTCCAGTGGCCCACCCACCGCACATTCAAGCCTGAGGTCAGAGAAAAGTACAACGGCAAGACTCACCTGTCGGAGTTCCTCAGCATCTACACTATCGCGATGCAAGCTATCGGGGCTTGCGATGACAACGTGCCTGCCAACTATTTTTCGTTGGCACTTAAGCCCAACGTCATGTCATGGTTGATGCACCTACCAATGGATTCCATTTCTTCTTGGTCGGATCCATGCCATGAGTTTGTTGGCGCCTTTACCGGAGGCCACCAAGCTCCTGGAGAGGCGAGTGATTTGCATGTCTTCCCCCAGAAGGACGGCGAAACCCTGCGCAAGTACATACAAACATTCAGCCGTGTGCAGTACAACATCCTAGATGTTCATCCCGCCGCTGTCATTAGTGCATTCCATCAGAATGTGCGCAACCGCAAGATGCGTGAGGAGCTGGCGATGAACAAGGTTAAGGATATAGCCGAGCTTTATGTTCTGGCCGATAGATGTGCTCGGGCGGAAGAACGGAGGAGGTACCCCGGTGAAGATGCCGGCGCGGAAACCGACTCCACAGACGAAGACGTCATCACCCCAGCAAAGAAGGGCCGACGCCACAATAGGAAGCATAAGGGAAAGACCGTGCTTGCCGTCGAGGGATCCGGCGAGTCCGGTGCCACCAAGAAGGCCAAGGTTGACGACCTCGGCAAGGAAGTTGCCGGGTGCGCCGCCTGCCAGGCCTTGGCGGCTGCCGATAAGCCTGGAGGCTCCGACAAGCAGTACTGCAAGATCCATCGCACCAAGGGCCATGACCTCCAGAATTGCCGGCAGGTTGAGCTGCTCGCAGAGAAGCAGAAAGCTGAGTATGAGAGGCGTGATAAGGAGAAGGGCCAGGACGGTCCTAAGGGGTCCGGCAAGAACGCGGCGGTCGAGGGGGTCGCCGCGACAAAGATAACCAACAAGAGAGGCCCACTCGGGGCCGCGACATGAAGGAGGGAGATGATGATCATGATGATGACGACGAGTCCGACGGGCACGAGTTCCAGAACGCTACGGAGGTCATGTACGTCGACGGTGGCGCCTCGTATCTCACCTCTCACCGCCAACTGAAGCAGTGGGCGCGTGAAGTTACTGCGGCGGAGCCATCGTTCGATGCCTAGAGGCCACTGAAGTGGTCTAGTACGCCTATCATTTTTACACCGAGGATCACCCTGATCGCACGACTGCAATCGGATGTTTGCCGTTGTTGGTTTCACCAACAATACGCAACCTCAAGGTGACAAAAGTGCTAGTTGACGGCGGGGCCGATCTGAACTTGATCTCGCCCACCGTGATCAAGAGGCTGCAAATCCCTGATGGAGATCTCGACGAAACAGGCACGTTTCAAG